>NW_027514713.1:19015000-19175000 GCF_048772815.1 Callospermophilus lateralis | reverse complement strand
TGTATGGAGGCACAGATTCTATTATGACTGCCAATACAGGAGTCTTTTTTGCATAATTTTCAAAAATAATTTTATGTGCAGTTCAACGAAATTGAAATGCTTGCTGATAACCTTTTAGTTTGTGCTGCATTGAAATTTAATCTGGATTTGTAAAGATAGAAAGATTCCATTCTGCAAGTAAAAAATTAGAGTAATCCTATGCAAGAGCCAAAATATTCAAAACTAACACTCAAACTTTTTGTTTCTCCTTTGCTAGTATCTACTATGAGTAATTGATTCCCAAGACTTTGAATGTATTTGATAATGTCCATGTTGTTTAAAATATATGGCACTTGGAAAATTCAAATATCTTTGTGGGGGGAGCTGTAGAAATAATAACAGAGTAACATTTTCTACTGTAGTGCCATGTTTAATAAGCATTAATAAAAATGATGTTAAATATATAAAAACAAATCTATAATTAAGAAGGAAAATTTTTTAAAATTAGAATATGTATTAACAAGAAGGTTCATGAGAGGTTTTTCCTTGCTTTGGGAATACAACAATGTTTTGTGCTTGAACGATTCTTTTCAACTTGCTATTTAGTACACTGTTTTGATCTATAAATAAAAGCTGAAAATTAAAACCGATGTCAAGTTTGATTTTTCCCAGAATAATCAGATATCATTCATAGTTTGAAAAATAATGCCCATGGAAAACATCCACGAAGCTGAAGTTAAGTTACCTTTATTTTTTTACCTTTTTAAGTGCATGCTGAGACAAATATAGTAGGTTATCAAAAATAAGACCATACAAGTATTAGAACCCCTGGGAAAGAAAGAACTTGAAACAATTATTTGTTTCTTATCCCAAGATTTCTGTAATAGAGACAAGAATTCTGATTTTTTTTTTATGTTATATAACACCAAGCTGAAAAGTGCCATTCTGAACTCATGTCAACTGGATTCTCTCAGATTAAATAAGAGATCACTTTTATTAATTACTTGCCATGTGTTATCACTACATGTTGCTGTGTTTAATCCACGAATTCCCAACTGAGGAATCTAATCATTCCATTTACACAGATGAAAAATTGGGCCAAAGATATATGTTAAATATCTCTTGCATGGTTACACATTTAGTAAGATAAAGCCATAATTCCTACACAGGTCTGTCTTACTCGGGAAAAAAATATCTCTTTTTTTTTATTACTTGACATGATCTTAAAATACTTTAACACTAATTGGTGGACTATCTAGTTATTCACAACAACTCTTCCAAATTTCATGCACTGTTCTCCAGATCCTCATTGTCCCCTTCACTTTGCTCCAGACAGAGCATTTTATTTTACTTAGACCAAAGATTAAATCCTTTTCTCAAATTACTTGGCGCATCCCACTCTCATTCTAGGTTTTCATTGTCCAGTTTACCTGAACCTCATTTATGAGGGCTGTCCTTAAAGTCAACAATGACTTCTCTGTTCCTAATAACTGCTATCATTCTTTAAGTTCTGTTTTCATTTGGTTTCTCCACAAAGCTGACCTTCGGGCAGATTTGAGCTCAAGAGCACCACAAATGTATTTAGTAATCCAAGGAAACACTAATAGGGCAATGATAAAACAGAAGTCTAATCAATAAAGCCTTTGTTATTAGTAATGTTGCTCCTGAGAGTAACTTAAAGGTCAAGCAAGCTGGGGAACTGCAAAGTAACTGGGGCAATTCATATACTAGGTCATCTCAACTATTGGTTGAGGACCACTGGGATTACAGAGAAATTCTCTGACACTAGCCTGTGGTATGAGCAAGCACAGCACGTTCCTGGGATCAGAGAAAGTTTTCAGGCAGTGCAGGTACTAGAGTTGGAATTTGGGCAGCTTTGGAAAAGTCTGGTAAGTATGAGGGCATATGGGTACAATACTGAACAAATGTATCATCTGTTGCTTATAAATGATTCTAATGTTTGTAACTGATTATTTTCTTTTTATAAAAATTCTTTGTATGGAGGAATGAGATGGACATCATTATCCTAAGTAATTGTATGAAGACATGAATGGAGTGAATATACAACCAGAGATATGGAAAAATGTGCTCTATATGTGTAATATGAATTGTAATTTATTCTGCTGTTCTATATAATACATTTAGAATAAAAAATAAAATAAAAAATAAGAATTCTTTGTATTCCTTTCTAAAATCTTTACTTCTTTATTTTTTGGTGACTAGAATTCTTTTTCTTTTCTCATTACTGTTTAGTAATTTCACTTTTAACCCTTGTTTCTATATAGAGGGCCCTATGTCTACATTCAATTCTAATCTTTTTTCTTGTTTTTTGGTACTCTCTGAAAGTATTATTTTACACTCTAAATTGCAACCAGGAGGCCTTTCCCCTACATTTGATACTTGACAATGTTCAAAATTGAGCTAACAATCTTCCTTAGAAAACCTTCATATTTGAAAAACTTCTTACACATTTTATCAAAGCCAAAAATTGTCAGAAAATTCCTAATCATCTCTAACACTTGTACTTACTTGCCCCCAATTTGAGTTCATTACCGTGTCCTGTCAATTTTTCCTCCAAAACATCTCTCCTACTTCTTTCCTTCAATTTCCAGTTATCACCTTCATTCAGATCTAAGGATTTTATTATCCTTGACCTGGGCTGTTTGAATAGCCTTCAGACTCTTTTTTTTGTGTGAAAACTTTGGTCCATGTCAGTGACTAGCAAGTTAATTTCTTAAAGTACAATTTTGAACACAACATTTTTTTTACCCAAGAGTCAGAAAGGCCTCTTATCATTTACAGAATGTTATGAACCTTAGGTCAAAGAGAACTGATCTAAATTTCTGCCACTTAACAACTATATGTCACTGATAAAACCATTATATTTTTGTAGGTTTTAATATCCTCATCTACAAACCAAGAATAATTGTACCTTGTTGCTTGATGTCACACTAAATAAGGTTACACAAGCTATGACCTGCAAATCATAGATCTCTATATCAGCTATGTTGTAGGCACTCAGTAAACAGATTATTTTCCTTCCCCCCACCCCAGGGCTCAATAGCATGGTGTTAGGAGTCCTTTGGAACTTATGGATATAATAACAAACTTATTGCATAAATGAAAGGCAAACAGATTCAGAAATTATACAGGTGACCTTTTTTTTATTATAGGAAAGAACTTCTAGACCAAAAAGTAGCAGAAAAACAACAGCAATAAATTGATGGCTGGAAGGACATGATTTGTTTTCTTTTTTATTAAAGACTCTATACCAAAAATATCCAAAATAAAGTGATGTATGTGTGTGTGTGTGGGTGCATATAAAATATATGTAATGTATATAGGAAAAGCCTCTACTAATTAAGAAAACAGCCTGGCATGGTGGTACACACCTGTTATTTCAGTGACTGGTAATACTGAGGCAGAAGGATCAAAAGTTTGAGGCCAGCCTGAACAACTTAGTGAGACCTTGTCTGAAAATAAAAAAGATCTTGGGTTGTAACATAGGGTAAAGGTTCAATTTCTAGTACCAAATAAAAGAAAATATAAAAACCAATAGTAAATTGTATGAGTAACCAGAATTGATAAGATAATATATTATGAATAGATATTAAAAAATTCAGTACTACCTGAAATAATAAAAATTAAAATATCATGTTAGCAAATCATTATTATTTAATTTCCTCTTCTATTCAGTTTCAATCTTTCTCACTATAATCTCCATTCATTGGTCTTAACTCCCAAATCTACATGGAAAAGACAAATTTTTAGTTCAAGTGTCTTCTTTCTACTAATTGAAATAATTCATGATTTTCTCATAGATTCTCTCCCTAATAATGGCTACTTACTTCAATGACCACTTACATTACTTAACATGAAGTCCCTTGCAATTTCAGCATTCAGAAATGCCAGACTTCCAGAAAATGTTTGATTGTGGTGCCTGAGGTTAAAAATAAACACCCTGGAATCACGGGAGCAGAACTGGGCAGATCAGTTGTTAGATCAGTTGTTTTCAATTAGGGTAAATTTTGTCCCCAAGAGGACATTTTGCAATGTTAGCACTATCCTGGTATTTTGCACTTTGGGAAAGGGTATTTCCTTCTGGAAAATAGAGGGTAGAGACTAAGGATGTTAGCAAACACCTTGCAATTCATAGGAAAGCACCGTGTGCATTGACAAAGATCTATCTTGCCCAAAATAGCAAGAGCACCACAATAGAGTAAATCTGATTTAGATGATGCGTTAAGCAATATCATACACAAAGAAAAGAAAGAAAACATTTTTTTGTTTTTTAAATTATTTGTGATTTTTCCTTAGGGAATGGGCCTCTATACCAATGGATATTATCAGACTTTGAAAAAGATTATTCACTGAATAACTCAATAGTGAATTAGAAATTTTCCTCTGGAGTCCCTCATTCACAATTTCTTTTGTAAATGTTGCTCTCTTTATGAAAATGCTTGCGTTCAGCTTGAAAAATAGTTTATTTGGCTGATCAATTGCCTATGGCGCTAGTCTACACTTTTATTTCTAGACTGATATGAAGGCTATAAAGAGAAATTGGTTGCATATCTAAGGGATGAGTGAAGTAACAATTTGTAGTTAAATTGAATTGAGTGGAGGAGTTCTTGACAAATATTAGTAGAAAATTTTATTCTACCTGAAAATTGCTTTAATTATTTGATTATGAGAAAAGAATATAGTGTGAGATAGATGGAAGTGCACACATCCCTTTGTGTGCAATCTGCACAAAGTATCAGTCACAGCATTAACCTAACATCTCCTGAATTCCATTTCCCTTGTGTGAGCAAAAACAAGTAATAATACCATGAAGTATATGTACCTATTGTCTAAAAAAATTTCTGACACCAAAACAAAATCTTCCTTTAAGCACATAAACTTTAAAGTAACACAATTATCTTCTTGTTAAACTTTAGATATACAAAAGTTCCTGTTTTCTTATTTCTAAAGGAACAGGCTGAGCACCAGCATACATGATCACAGGTAATAGAATGTGGGCCTGTGCATGGCATGAAAACCATGGTAAAAGAGGTGAAATCCTAAGTGAAGTAGCAGTCTCCTTGCTTCTTTTTCATAATAGTAGCCAATGATGTTATCCCTTCTTTAATAGCACTGGCTCATCACCTGGCAAATTGACGATCAAACAGAAAGACACCAAAACAACAAATTCCAAGTGACTTGTGATAAAATATGAGCCTGTTAGGTTCTCTCGAGAAGAGGAAATTTGTTGGGGTTTTTGTTGTTGTTGTTTGGTTTTGGGGGGGAGATTTTTGGTACCAGGGTTTGAACCAAGGGCACTTCACCACTGCACCACATCCCCCAGACCTTTTCAATAATTTGTTTAGAGACAGGGTCTCACTAAACTCTTCAGGGTCTTGCTAAGTTGTGGAGGCTGACTATGAACTCATGATCCTCCTGCCTCAGCCTCGAAACTGCTGGGAAGAGGGAAGTTTTGATGATGGGATAGATTGGAGTCCCAATAATAACATTGCAAATATTTGTTGCACTGTAATTTACCTTCATATCCAGGGAGAGGGAGGGACTTGGAAGACACTTGAATATGAAACCATCATCATGTGAAGAACAGTAGTCGCTTGAATTGGTATTTAAATTAGTATATTTGGATATCAGGAATTAATACAGTAAAATTTAACCCACATGAGTTTTAATCATTATTTGATAGTATTTTGCATGTTGAAATCCTCATCCCCAGTACTTCAGAATTTGACTACATTTGGAAATAGGATCTTTAAAAAAGTAACAGTGTCAAAGAAAGGTCATTGGGGGGAGTAAAAGACAAAAGTCCTTATATAAAGAGGAAACTTGGACACATAAATGTGCAGAGGGAAGACAATGTTCACAAACACAGAAAAGGTGGTCATGTGTAAGCCAGGTAGACCTACCTCAGAGAAGCAACACACTGACGTCTGGACCTAGGACCTCTCCACTCCAGACTTTGAGAAAATATAATTTTCTGTTATTTAAGCCACTCAGTCTGTTTTGTTCCTGTAGTCTTACTAAACTAACGCAATCTTCAAAAAATATTTTCCTTGCAAATGGCAGATTCTTGAACAAATGTCACAATATTTTAATCTATATAGATGATTTACTCCCAATAATTTAAGAGTCTTTCAATCAATTGTTACTTTTGGTTTCAGAGATGCAGTTTAAATTTTTAAACTAAGTTATGATTTAGATGCAATATATTTTATTTTATCTGACCTGTTGTGGCAGATTTCTACCCAATGAAGAACGATTCCATCATGTCCCAAATTCTTCCAAGACCTTGATAGCCAGTCCCAACCCTCACCTTCCCTAATTCTGAACTTAGTGTTCTCTCCATACAGCTTTGCCTTTTGCAGAATGTCATATAAATGCAATTGTGCAACATGTTGTTATTAGAGACTGATATATTTCACTTAGCTTAATGCACTTGGGTCTTACCCAGATTTTTTGGAGTACTCTATTTCCTTTCATCTTTGGGTACTATTACACTTTAACTATGTGTCAGTTTGTCTATTCTCTAGTGAGGAATATTTGGATTGCTTCTTGGCAATTACAAATAAAATGAGTCAAAACATTTGTCTTCAAAGACTTTGAGTGAATATAGATTGGCTATTTACTTGGGTAAGTACCTGTGATCTAGATTACTGAGTCATATGGTAACTTTTTGGTAAATATAAAAAAAAAACAAGTTGTTTCATTAAAGTTGCTGTGGTATTTTATATTCATGCCCACATATATGAAAATGTTATACTTTATTCAATATATTTATTTATTTAGTATTGTCAATATTCTTTTTAAAAAATATTAATTAATTAATTAATTAATTAATTTTAGTTGTAGTTGGACACAATACCTTTATTTATTTTTATGTGGTGCTGAGGATCTAACCCAGGGCCTTGCACGTGCTAGGTGAGCATTCTACCGCTGAGTCACAACCCAAAACCATAGTACTGTCAATATTCTTAACCTTAACTATTCTAATACTTATACAGTGTATCTCATGTTTTGTGAGCCTTGGAATCGAACTAGGCAAGCCCTTTACCACTGAGTTACACCTCCAACCTTTCATGGTTTAAATTTGTATTTACCTAATGACTTATAATGTCAAGCATCTTCTCATATGCTTTTGTCTCATCCATATATCTTATTTAGTAAATTGTGTATTCAAATCTTTTGTGCATTTTATTACTGAGTTATTTTAGTTTTAATGTGTTCTGAGTGTTCTTTTTTATGTTGGAAAAAAAAAAGTATATGTAGAATTAGACAGCTGGACTCTGTTTAGATGATCCCAATTTTGTTGGCAATATCCAAAACATCATAATCAGGAGCCAGTCGAACATATATGCCTTTTTCTCTCCATCAGGCCTGATCAGGGTGTTAACCTTGGCCACATCAATGCCATAGAGCTTCTTTACAGCTTGTTTGATCTGGTGTTTGTTGGCCTTGCCATCCACAATAAACACAAGTGTGTTGTTGTCTTCAATCTTCTTCATGGCTGACTCAGTGGTCAGAGGGAATTTGATGATGGCATAGTGGTCAAGCTTGTTTCTCCTGAGGCACTCTTCTGAGGATATTTGGGCTGCCTCCAGAGCCGCAATGTCTTGGGTCACCGGAAGGTAGGTGGTGTGTGGATCTTCTTCTTTTTATGACTGTTGACATTCTTCAACACTGGCTTCTTTGCCTTCAAAGCTTTTGCTTTGGTTTCAGCTTTGGGAGGGGCAGGGGCTTCCTTCTTAGCTTTCGGCACCATCTTGGTGAGAAGGCCTGAATGTTCTTAATATTTTTTAATATAAATACTTTAGCAGATACGATTTGAAATATTTTTTCTAATAATGGATTATATTTTTCTCCTCTTAAATGGTGCCTAAAAATAGAAATTCTTAACTTTGATGAAGATTCATTATCTTTTATTTTTATGTATCCTGCTTCTAATTGTTTTATCTTTGATATATTTGCCTAACCCAGGGTCACAAATATTTTTACTGTTTTTCTCTTGAAGTAGTGTAATATTAGGTTTAAATTTAAGCCTATCATCTGTACCATCTATTTTGATTTATTTTTCTTTTATGTGCAAGGTATTGATCATTTTTATACTTGGATATCTAATTTAACATTTATTCATGATAGAAGCCCTTGGGAAAACCTAAAAATAGAAAGAAACTCCCTAAGCTTGAAAAATAACATCTGCACAAATGCATGCAGCCAACATCTTAGCTGAGGGTGAAAGACTGAAAACCTTCCCTGAGAGCAGGAATAGAGCAGAATGTCTGCTTTTGCTACCTCTACTGCTCTCATCCATATAGTAAAATAAGAAAAAATAAGTAAATAGTGAGTGGGAAGAAATGAAAACATCTTTGATTGCCTATATAGAAAATCTCAGTGAATCTAAAAACTGGTTTAGGATAAATAGTCATTGTGAGTTTTAACAAAGACTTGGCACAACGTGGATTTCCTTTGATTTGTGGGTTTTAGATCTGAACCCTGGCTCAAGTCCAGAAACTTGGCAAGGGTTTGTGTAATGACCTTTTTACTAGAATGCTTGACCCTCTGCCTTAGAGGTTTCATCCTTGATATATTTTTAACTATTTTGATTTCTTATTGAATGTATTGCATCTAAGTATACCATGCTGTATTATTTGTCTATAAGGTCTCTGTGGGTCCGGCTCCTTTATTCCACCACTTAAATGGCATCCATTTCTTCTGACACTTAAGTTTCCAACCAGAATTCTATAATTTTATTTTACTTGAAACAATATTCACCCACTTATAAAATTTCTATTATTTTACTCTCTTAACATCTTCATTGCTGTCAGGGAACCTAGTCCTACCATCAGCCTTGACCTCAGAAGGGGAGGCTCCTAATGATATTGGTGATCTCTTGCCTGCTCTTTCCTTAATGCTGGGTTGAAGGAATCTTCTCCAAGTTCTTCCACACAACAAAGGTGACTCCTGTATTTTTCTGGCCTGCTATCATCTTCGCTTCTATGAACTTTTTTATTCTTCAACTACCTTACTTTGTAGTTCTGGTAAGTACTCTTCATTTAAACTGGGCCATTGACTTCACTTTTTCTAAGAGTTGTGTGAGATTGCCAAGGCCAATATCTTCCATTCACATCTCATCCTAGTTTGTTACAAGTTGACATTTTAGCAGTTTCACCAATAAATTGTGCTGGGAGCTGCCAACATACCAGCTCCTATCAGTGATAGGATTCTCATATCTTCAAAATGCCATTGTTGAGCCTGTTTTTAAGAGTATTCCTGGTACAAGTTACCTCACGTTTGGTTCCTAGGAATCAAATTCTGACATGAATACTTGTGTGGAAGAGTTTTTTTTTTTTTTTTTTAGAAACATTTGGAATTTTATTTAAAAAAAAATCACAACCATGTACATTATTATAGTTAGAGGACCTCTTGGTTCTCCATTGATACTGAGCATGCTCACAGGGGTTCCCATTGTTAAATCTTAGTTAAACATCCATTTTTAAAGAAGAAAAAAAAAAACTCACCACACTACCATTTAACTTGTTTTAATGTTTCTTCACAAATGGTGAAAAATACTAAATTACAGACAAGGAATAATCATAATGCTGTGCCCAACATTATAAATATGGAATTATAAATTTAAAACATTTTCTGGTTTAAAAAATAAATCTGGTAGTCAATGCAACTCTGCGAGGTCTATGTCTAATAGGGCCAATCTCTGTGTTCCTGACGGTGCTTGCCTTTATCCATTTTTCCAGATCCTCCACTTCCAGATCCTCACTCCATCTTCCTCCCATCTGCTCCATCATAGGTCCAGGGGACCCCCTGGACCACCTCATCTTCCTCCACCAAAGCCACCTCGGTCCATGCCATGGCCACTACGGAAGCCACCTCTGTCTCCACCACGGCCACCTCTGAACATTCCTCCAGGACTGCAGTGATCCGTGAGGCCACCTCTTCCTCCCCGCATGCCACCAGGGCCACCTCTTCCATGGTCATCACCCGGGGGTGGGAAAGGTGGTGGGAGAAAGCCCTCAGGCTTCGGGGCCTTACACTGGTTGCATTGTGTTCTCCAGGCGAAGTTCTGGTTTCCACAACCTGGACTGGGACATTGCCAGTCCCCAGCTCGGTTCTGGACGTTTCCTCCTCCAGAGGGATTCCCTTGGGAACCCCGTGGCTCTCTTGGGGGAAAACATCCTCTGTCTCCTCCACGGCCTCCCATGTGACCCATGGGTCCCCCAGGACCTCCTGAGCCACCTGGACCTCCACGGAGTGGTGGTGGCATCCCTCTGCCCTCATGGGTTGGCATGCCACCCTGCATGCTGTTCATTGGAGGCTTCTTTCGAGCAAAAGTGACTTTTAGTTTGCTTCCTTGAAAATCTTTTCCTTCAAACCACTCCACAGCAGCCTTGGCAGTTGGTGGGTCTTCACAGGATACTGTGGCATCACCTTTGGGCTTTCCTGTTTCCTTGTCCAGGTAGGTATGGATCATGGGTTGCCCAGTTCTCTTATTCATCTTAACCACCCCACACTGCTTAAAGAAATCTGCCAGATCATCAAGTCACATTGTCATTTAATCCTTGCACATAAACTGCACTGTTGTCAGAGTCTTCATTGGGATCTACTGCAGGGCCTAGATTAAGGTCTGGTCTTTCATCCATGGGTCCACCAGGCTTATTGAAGCCACCTAGCTCTTCAGCGCTGCCCATTCCACCGCATCCTCCTTCCTGCCCACCTCTGCTCATGCCTCCACGATCAAATCCCCCTCTTCCCCTGCCTGGGTTATCAGGGCCACTCATGGGAGGAAATCTCTTCTGTCTCAGGGGGTTCTCTCTTGGTCCGGAAAATCCTCCAGTCTCCTGCCCATAAACACACATGCAACTGGGGTGGTCCTGTCTGAATGAACTCTTCTGCCCATGGCTGCTGGTCTGTTGTCTATATTGACTTGGAGCCTGACTGTAGGATCTAGTCTGCGGGGTGGGTAACTAATGGGAGGCTGCTGCCCATAGTTGCTTTGTTGACCATAACTATTCTGCTGTCCATAGCTGCTTGGTTGCCCATAGGTGTTCTGTTGAGAGTAACTGCTCTGATCATAACTAGTCCCCGGTGTAGAGGAATAGCTGGTAGGAGGATAGGATGGAGGCACGGTAACTGGCTGCATGAGGTACTTCTAGGAACCTGGGGATAACTGTAGTTACTCTGTCCGTATCCTAGGCTGGGCTGGTTATAACCCCCTGTGCTAGACTGAGGTTGACTAGTCTTGGCAGGCTTGTGACCATCCTGCGGTTTTGCAGGTAACAGTGGCTTCTAGCTGTTGCCCATAGCCAGGGTAAGCAGGCTGAGTCCCATATGCAGACTGGGATGCATAGGGGGCCTGGGTGGTGGTGTCATAAGCACCAGTGCTGTACCCCTGGACAGGCTGGCTGTATGCTTGGGGGGCATTCGGGGTAGTATAACCAGTGGGCGACTATCTATAAGAAGTTGCATATGTGTTCTGCCCATGGATGGCAGTGGTCTGAGCCTGGGTATAGCTGACATCAGGAGGCTGTCCATAAGTTCCATAGCCTTGTTGTCCATATGCCTCTGTGATCTGTGCATATCCTTGAGTTGGCTGGGCAGTGTAAGCACTGTATCCCTGCTGGGCTGCAGCTTGGCTGTAGGTACTGTAATCTGTAGACACCATTTTCTCTCCTTCCTCCTGGTTCTCTCAATGTCTGTCCTGGTAGAGTTGTTGTTTTTTTTTTTCCAGAGAAGTTTTCTCATTTAAATATTATAAAAGAATGAGGGAAGCAGGATTGGGCAGAAGGAGCTAACCCATGATGAAGTTGCCTCAGAGGAATTGGTTGATCCCAAGAAGAGTTTTGAAGCTGCAGTGACCCTTCAGAGTTGTCCTGAATTGAGGACAGAGTGTCAAGCCTTTGCATTTCAGCCTAATTAATGTATATTTGATAATTAAGGTATCAAATATACATTATCTCCAGGGAAGGAGCAACTGGGTAAGGAACTTTCATATACTGAGAGTAGTTCCCGAAGAAGATCTCAAATGGGGGCCATGAAACAGAACATTCTTGACCACTAGGGAGATCAATAATTTTTATCTAAATGATGATGTAGACAGCTCATCACAGTATCCTTCTGTTATATAGTTTAAATTTAAAATAATGTAACCAGTTATCTCAGAATCCCTAAAGCCTACAAAGAAATGCAATACAGTTATTTCTCTTAATATACTTGATGCAAATGTGACAAATCACTATTTACTTACTAATTACTATGCCAGATGCTACAGTTTTTGCTTTGAGAATTAGATTTCTTATAATGATTAATTTCACAAAAGTGACAGTATTAAGAAAAAAGTTACTTTATTAAAAGAAAAAAAGAAGTTAAAAATTATTTCTGAAGACAAAAGTTATGTACTATTTAAAATGTTAAAGATTTGTATTAAGTAATATAAATATACAAATTTTATTAACATTTGTATAAGTGTTAACTATATAATGCAAATGTAACATTATGTACTAATCCTACTATAGATATCTCAGGTACTATGTTATGCTAAATATTTGCACCAAAATAGTGACTCTTAACTAGGCGAAGTTTTGCTCTCTCAATTCCAGCATCATTTGAAGTTATTAAGGAGGGAGAGGTGAGATGGTTACTGAAATCCGGAGGGTAGAGGTCAGATGTTGAAGCCAAACATCCACAATACACAGGACAGCCACTCACACTAAAGAACTGTAACAGTAGTTCTGAGGTTAAGAAATCCTGAACAAGCTGGTTGAGGTGGAGCATGCCTGTAATCCAGTAGCTCAGAGGCTAACAGAGGAGGATCACAAATTCAAAGTCAGCCTGTAAATTATCCAGTCCCTGGCTCAAAATAAAAAATGAAAGGGCTTGGAATATGGCTCAGTGATTGAGTGCTCTGGATTCAATCCCTGGTACAGAGAGAGAGAGAAAGAGAGAGAGAGAGAGAGAGAGAGAGAGAGAGAGAGAGAGAGAGAGAGAGACTGATTATGAAATACACAAATACACATAATCATTCTTATTTTATGGGTTAAAAAATACGAGAATTTCAGAAAGGTATAATGTAATAATGCCAAAGTCATGACCTTTGGCACCAATCAAATCTATAAAAAACTTCCTTGTTCCAGGATTAAATAGTGTGTGACTATTTAGTCACGTTGTTCAAAATGAACAATAACATTTTAATATCAGAGATATTTAATTTTAAGGGGCAAGTTTATTAGATTTTTATGTTTTTGTTTGAAAAAATGGTTATATTTTATAATCGATATAAAAATGATCTCTTTCTCCTATGCTTCTAAGAATATAGACTAGGGACTAGATTATTGATTTTTATATGCAAAATTTTTATCAGTCATCTACAATGGTAAACACAAACGTCTTCCATTTAAAGGTTTATGATCACCTCTGACAAAATCCCATTCAGGTAAACTCATTTCTGATTGCTTCTGTGTTTTATAGACCATTTAAAAGCATTTGAAGGACGTTTTTTGCCCACTAATTAAGTCTGCCACCAAAATCAGAACCAAATACAAGCAACAACAAGAAAACAAAACAACACTGTAAACTAAAAAGAACTAAAAGCAAAAATATGCTGTTATCTACATATTACAGATAACTTTAATTACCTAATTGTGGTTTGTATCACAGTTAACGAACATTTGCTTCAGATCTTCTCTCCATTAACTTTGGCTCTACTAGCTTCATTGTCAGCTAATCTGTGTAGTAAACCTACAGTCGAGCTGTAGACCAGTTTTTATGCTTACCTCGACCTAGAAAGTGAGACAAATGTAGTTAATTTTGAGTGTTCATATATTTTTATGCCTATCATATAACAGAAAATATGTAAATATGGTATTAGAAATATGGTGTGATAATACATCATATATATCTGATTGTACATTGAGTACATATCATATAATCATAATCAATAAAATTACATGTAATATTTATATACTCATATATTAAATTCAATATTTACAAAGCGATTTTGATAGGTATTAACCCTATTTTGCTATTGTTCATTTTAAACAATGTGATTAAATAGTCACACAGCTATTTAATCCAAGAACAAGGAAGTTATTTATAGATTTGTTTGATGCCAAAGGTCATGACTTTTACATTATAACATTATGCCTTTCTGAAATTATCTCTTTTTTACCCATAAAATAGGAATGATAAGAATGATTATGTGTATTTCAGGATATCTCTCTCTCTCTCTCTCTCTCTCTCTCTCTCTCTCTCTCTCTCTCTCTCTCTCTGGTACCAGGGATTGAACTCAGGGCACTCAACCACTTAGCCACATTCCAAGCAGAACAGCATAACAGAAATTAGTAATAAAATAATTCTCAGAGGGATTTATTAAATTGCTAAGAAGTCTACATAATTATAACTGAAGAACAAGAATTTGAACCAAGGTGTGTCCAACTTGAAAGCTCATGTCCTACATTGAGTAGGATTGACATGTAAGATTTATCCCCTTGGTATTTGAGTCCCGTTAACTTTTTTTACACATTAATCTTTCTAGTCATCTATCAGTAAGCTTAGTATTCTTGACAGATATGACCTGGTCCAATACAAGTACTTATTATTAGGTACAGCTTTTGGGAAAAGAAACTGCTAGAGAAAAAAAGAAAAGTTTGGCTGCTTTGATTCTCCTATAAAATGCTTCAGGGCAGAGAAGTACTGTAAAACCCCATTCCATCCAAATAGTGTTGTTAGAAAAAGTTGATAAATAGCAAAATTGTATGCATAGTGACAGATTATGTTTATGGGAAAAATTATAAAAGTATGTGATATTACATCTCAAAAAAAGCTTTTCTGAGGCTACAAAATGTGAGTGCTAGTAACTAGAGAGTAAGCAAGTCAAATAATCACTTACTTTTAGTTTCTAAAGCAATGTCCCTAAAGTAGAAGGTATCAAACTGAGATATATGACAGATAAGCAATTAATTTAGCTTTGTGTGAACACCATCTTGTGAAATCATCAAAAAAATTTAAAGTCTATTTATATTACTGTGAACCCCACAGGAAACTATTTTTTTTTAATTCAGGAAAAAAATATTCTCGTAAATTTCAAAGCAAAATGCAATTTGCTTTCCATTTATAACAACTCAGCATTTGGTTATGAACTCTTTTTAATATACTGCTAACTTTAGAGGATGGAACCTCCTTGCTGTTTTTAAAAGAAGAAAGATAAATATTATTGGAATGTAGATATATTCACAGCATTTATATCAATATAAATATCCATATGAAGTGATTTCCCCCTTGGCAAAACGTTGTTGTATTTTAAATTTAAGAACAAAATTGATGTAATGTACAAGAAAATTTACTTCAATCGAATTCAATAAAGAAAACAAATAAATATGTCTTCAAGGACTTAAAAAATGATATGTATTCATACAATTTTTAAAGAACTTTCAAGGTAACATTTACTTATTCAATTTAAACATGACTCTGTGGATGGACTAAAATCTGAACTCTACCACAAATCAGCATTGGATAGTAAGGATCACCTTATATTTATTTATTATAGAATTTAGAATATATATGTATATAATAGATGTATCATAGGTTTGTCATGATAATTAGGTAACACATGGAAAGAAGTTAGAACCGTAAATTCTGCTTATTTACTAAACCAAGACTGTAAGCAAGTCAAATAATCACATACTTTAAGTTTCTAAAGCAATGTCCCTAAAGTAGAAGGTATCAAACTGAGATACATGACAGATAAAAAGAGAAAAGTTTCCCAAATCTTAGTTCTCAAATCCATATGCCAGCCATTGTTATAAATGCTAGGTGTGTGTCATGGAGAGGAAGGATGTGGTATAAGGATATGAAAGCAAATTTTCTTGTACGTTACATCAATTTTTAAGGAGTTTGTGGTACAATGTTCAGTGAAACAAGATCTCTGACATAGAATTCCAAGGAGCATTTGGAAAGATGTATGATTCTGTTTGTGGAGAAGATATCTGAGACCACCTTTAAGAATTGATCAGGCTAGAATTATTTCCAAAATAGCATAGCATAGTGGAAAGAAGTCCATTTTAGCTCTATTGGTAACTAAACGATAAGTCATATAAATTTCTAAAAATTTGCCTCTAAAGTAAAATTTTCCATGAACTGAGAAGTTTTGAAGGTCTAACATTCTGTTCCTCTCTATTCTCTAAAGTTTTTAGTTAAAGTGTTTAGGTAATGGATTTGTAACTGAAAAAAATTACATTTTATTTTATTTTTTTATTTTTATTTTTTTATTGGTTGTTCAAAATATTACAAAGCTCTTGACATCTCATATTACATATAATAGATTCAAGTGGATTATGAACTCCCATTTTTACCCCAAATACAATTTGAATATATTATTGTTCAGCTTGAGATTGCATCAACTTAGTTATTGTAATTGCAAGCTTCTTCTATTTACATTGCCTTATATTTATTTTGAATTTTCACATCACATAGACAGCAGTTCTCAAAGTGTAGTTCAGAGAATCATGGGGGTTTCAGAGACCCTCCCAGAGGATCCACTGGGACAAAGCTATTTTTCTAATTCAATGAAGCTGCCTTTATCATTGTATTGAAATTTCAGCTGGCATTACAAAAACAATAGTAGGCTGGTACCTTGACATGAATAGAGGCAGTGGCACAAAAATATACTGGTAGCCTTATAGTGCTCACTGCCCAGTACTCAGAGTAGCCAGTTTCATTTTAAAAATATCTTTAATTGAAATTTAAACATTATTAATCCTGTGGAGTCTTTACCCTTGAGTATATAGTTTTTCAATATTCTGCGTGATAAAATTGGAAGTATTAGCACATTTTTGAGTAATATGGTTGTGTGAACAAAAAGCCCATATGTGATTGGGTTGAGAGATGATTGAGGGTTTTTTCCATCCTAGGAAATAGCATTTTTACTTGAAAGAATAAGTGATTGATCAACTATGGCCCACAAATTAGATATTTGGAAGACATTTTCTTATAAATGAATCAAGTAAGCACTTTACTTTGAAGCAAACAACTGAGAATGTTTATGAATGATAAAACCTAATCTTTCAGGAAAAATGAGTCTTCTCACTTCCAGCAAGATAGCTTCCAAATACTTGAAGACTTGTCCAATGACATGAATGGTGTCATTAAAGAATGTGATTTTTAATGTTGTGTAAAATCATGTATTATCATTTGGAAGATCAGAAAAATTCCTATTTTCCAAACAGTCAATACACAAGTAAAAGATCCACTCATAGTACAAGACACATCATAGGGTTTTAATATAAAAGAGTATAAAAGTTCATTGATATTTTAAGATTTGATACTAAAACTGACATCAAAAAATTACAAATAATCAAATCTTGATATTTCACTTTAAAAAAGAATAACCACAATTATCTAAAAATGTTATTAAAATATTCTTGTTTTCTAAGTACATTTCTGTGTGAGAACATATTTTGTGCATGTATGAAAGCCATGTCTTCTAATAAATTAAATGCAGAATCATAGTTATCTTCTTTTCATAGTTATCTTCTATTAAGTTAGCCTATAAAAGATATGAAAATTTTTAATGCAATTCCACTCTTTTCAATAAATACGCTTTTTTATTGTGGAAAATATAGTAATGTCTTGTAAAATGCACTATTTATATTAACATAATGATTTAATTATTGGCATTTTTTTGTAAATAAATATAAATTTTGGAACTTACAAGTAGTCCATACTCTGTTCCTTTATTTTGTTAATTTTATCTTTATCTGCTAGATGATGTATGCCAACTCTCTAAGCCTCAGTTCATGTTTTCACCTTGCCTGAAACATTTCTTATCTCTGCATAAAGAGTTGACCAGCTATTTAAGCTGGAACTTATTTATACTTCTATGATGACTTCTTCTTTTTCTCTTTTACTGTATGATTTATCCATTCAGCAAAGATTCAAGGGGCACCTATTATTCTATACTGATATAAATCTGTGATGTAAACTTATAAATTCTTGCTGAAATGGAGCTTACTTTCTAGGATGAAAAGAAAGATATTTTTAATGATTAAAAATGCAAAATATATATTCACTGGTGGTAAGTCTTTAAGGTGAAAACTGAATCAGGAAATAGGTAGTGTGAGTGCCTTGAGATGAGAGGGATGTGAATCTTTGTCTGTGTTGCTAGAGAAGCTAACACTGAGAAGGTGGCCACTGAGGGAAGACCTGAAGGAGAGAGGATGAACTATTCACCTGTAGGAGAAGAACAGACCCACAGGCTCAGTAGTGGGAACCTACCTGATAGGTGCAAAAATATCTGTAGGATGAGGAGAGTGAACTAGTCAGAGAGTCACAAGGGACAAAGTCAAAGAAGTCACCTAGGGACTCTACATCCTACAGACTCTACATCCTACTCATCAAGCCTGGATGACAATTAAAGGATTTTCAGCAAAAGAGTTGCTTTAAACAGATAATTCCAATTTCTGTGTGAAAAACAGTCTAGAATGGCAAAGGCAGAAGTACAGATTAGGAATCTTGCAATAATCCAGGTCTATCAGGTGGAAGTAGGAAGGCTAACGAAGAGTAGGGGATTTATGACTATATTTTGAGGCCAATAAGATATTCTTATTGGGATATGTTCTAAAGCCACTAGACAAAGAATGATAAAGAATCATAAAATGAGCTCCATACAGTAAGATGGGATAATATGGGACAAAAATTGGCAGAACAGGTTCATAGGGTTGGCGGATAGTATGGTGGGATTGTGAGAATGGGAAGAGTGTACAGTGAGTAGATGAAGAGCTTAGTTTTGAACCTGTTAAGTTTGAGATGTCTATAGACATTCAAGTTGCAGATACACAGGAAACAACTGCATACATGTTTGCGATCAGGAAAGAAGTGTGGTTTAGAAAGAAAATTTGGGAAAAATCTATATATAGATGTTAGTAGGCTATGAGACTAGATGAGACCACATAATGAGAAAATATGTTAAAAAAATCAGAAATATATCTAAGGACTGAGTTCCATAATATTTTATGATTTAACAGAGGAGATGAGGGATCAGCACAATAAACTGAAATAGTACTGCCAGAAAGTTAAATGGAAACACCAAGCAAATATATTTTCCTAAAGGAAAGAGTGTTTTTTTTAATGTATAATGTTGCTGATGAGTCTTGGAGTATGATGACAGAATTCATCTCTGGATTGAGCAATTCAAAGGTCAATAGTGACACTAGTAATTGTAGTCTTGATGGAATACTGAAGGTGATGATCTGGAGTGGTCTCAAGAAGAAAGAAAGCAGACAAAATGGAAATAATTAGATAGAAAAGTCCTTGATAGCAGTGTAGTAGGAAAAGTTGGCAACATTTGCAAAAGGGAATGACATGAAGAGGATTTTTAGTTTTTATTATTTATGAAAGGGGAAATAATAGCATTGCTTTATAAGTTGATGTGATAGATTAAGTAGGAAAGGAAAAACTGACATTCATAGGATCTGTTCTAATGATTCACTGCAGAATTTAAATGGAGACATGGACGAGAGACTGTAAGGGACTCCATCTATACCTGTCAGCCTAGAATGCCAATTAAGAGTCAGAGCACCTGGTTTGGAAATTCAACTCTGTCGCTTACTAGCAATATGACTTGGGCAGGTTATTAACTTTCTGTGTCTCATTTTCCTCTCCCCTAAAATACTAACTAAGATAATAATAAGAGTTAAACATTCCTCAGAAAGTTGGTGTAAGAACTAAATGAGTTGATATTTGTGAAGGTCTTAGCAAAGCAAGTACTTTGTCAAGTTTCTTGAATATGTACAAGTAGACTGGCACTCAAATGTACAAAAATAAATAAACCCCTAATAATCTTCCTCGTATCTCAACTCCATTTGTTCATTTAATTCAAATCACGCTGCTGACCACTTGCTGTCTCCTATACCAGTAACACTCCACTAGACTTTCAAGTTAGACAGCAGCAGTTAAAACTGTGACCTCCTGCAGGCTCAATTTTGTCAGAACTCAGACTGCTCAGCTGTAAGAGAAAAAAATATATTAATTTATTTCCTAGAGTGTTTGAGAAACAAATGAAATAAGACATAAAACACTTTTCTTAATCCCTGTAATCTGGTATATGCACAAACAAACATTGATATTTTTATGCTGCTCTTAGATTTTAGCAGCACACCTGCCTTTCAATACCATATGGGAAAGAGTGAAATCCATTGAAATTAACCAGCCTCTCCCATGTGTCTTATCATGTTTATCATCTTATCTATATTTCATGTTGAAAGACAAAGTTAAAAAAAAAATATTGGCCAGAGAATGAAAGGATTTGGATCACAATGAAATTAACAGATGTCTTGGTTCAACAAGCATCATTATTAATGATGGATCTTATAACATTTTTGGCAACCAGTTTGGCATATAGTCAGAACTATTTATCAACAACAAAATTGTTTTAAATATTTGGGGATTTGTGTGTGTTTCCGTGAGGAAGTTTCATATATCATAAAAGTACACATCTGCACATAAATCAAAAAACTTTGAAAAAATAAGATTGGATTAACAACTAGTTTAAAATTTAAAGTAACTCAAATGAATAAATTAGCTACTAAATAAGATTGAATTAATATGTGTAGAGACAATGACATATGTAGAAAAATATAGTACCTGCAGAGGTAACCAAGCAACAGAAAAATAAGTAGTTGACATGGAGGCGCTTGATTTTTTTTGTTTATTCAAATAATTACTGCTGGACTAAGAGTCATCATACTCAGAAATATGTGGAGCAATTGGAAAGGTTCCTCCAGAGATGCCCACAGTAAAGCCTGTATTCTTCTTTCTGAGGTTTCCTCTCTTTGATGCTGGACTAGGTTGTTAGACCAGAAGAGAAATTCAGAGTTGGCTAGGCAATATGGAATTAGTAAGGAAAAGTGAACCCTCTGAGGTAAAGCAGAAAATTAGAATTGACATTTTTGTTTTTTACCTAGTTGCCATCTGAAAAGTATCTTCCACGATTTCTCAAAGCTGAAATTATTTTTTGGATTCATGTCATGTGCCGCAGTCCAGCTGCAGCAAACTAACAGGGGAAGGGGTGGGGGGTATGATGAGCAACTTGTGTAGATTGATACAGCAGGAGTGGGAGCCCTTTATTGTAGGACATGAGCGGTATTTATACATTCCACACAGCTTATCTAATTAACATAAACTAGATACAGCAGTCAACCAATAAGGAATCTCCACACTTAATGACTTGATGGCATTACTTCACAAACCACTCCCTCTGGCATTTTGCCAGGCGCCATCCAGACTTGTTTACAGACTCTAACAGTCATGTAAATAACTTTAACTGGAATGTCAGGGGAAGGAGAGAGTGCAATGAGAAGACTAAATAGTGTTCTTTGTTGAATAAAGAGAGGAACTGAAAGGCACCCTGCAATTAATACTGGGTGGAAGCTCTCTTACATTGGGGAAATTATAACCCAATATAATTAAAAGCTATTTTCATTTCAAATTTTTTTAAGTCATAAACAAAAATGAGAAAGATAATAGTGAGTTGGGATTTTTACAAACATCAGTTGAATTTCATCTTAGAAAAGAAAATGGATATCTGCATAAACAGGCTTGGGTTTTAGCTGTGTGATGTTAGGCAAGATATATAAAGTCTAAAAATATCATTGTGTGCATCAGTAAAATGACTGCACCAGAATCTTCTTTAAAGAGATGTTTTAAAGATTGCCAATGACTATATTTGGTCTAGTATAATATTTGATGCATACAAGAGTCCAAATACTTTTGTTCTTTTTATGAGCCAGGTTTTAACAAATTTTAAATACTGGGCCATTAAAACAGAAAAGAGAGTAGTCTAGTTTAGTTGCTGAATATCCTCTGTGCGTTAAAGTCCTGGTCCCCAAGGTGGCACAACTGGGAGTTAACAGAAACTTTGAGAGATATAGTGGGAAGCCATTCCATTATTGAAGGCATACCCCACAGCAGATTGTGTGACCTTGGTCTCATCCTTTTTTTCGACTTTTGACTCATGATTATAGGGCTTTTGTTCTTCCATGAGTTCCTACCATGATGTATTACATCAGCATAGACTCAAACAGTGGGACAATTATGGACTGAAACCTTCAAAACTGTGAGCCAAAATAAATATTTTCACTTTATGAGTTGATTACCTCAGATAGTTTGATATAGTGAGAGAAACTAATAAGTTTCTTCTCAACAAAAGAAACAATCTGTGAGGTGAACAGAGAGCCTACATCCTGGGAGCAAATTTTTACCCTTCACACATCAGATAGAGCACTAATCTCTAGGGTATATAAAGAACTCAAAAAGCTAAGCACCAAAAAAACAAATAACCCAATCAACAAATGGGCCAAGGACCTGAACAGACACTTCTCAGAAGAGGATTTACAATCAATCAACAAATATATGAAAAAATGCTCATCATCTTTAACAGTAGAGAAATGCAAATCAAAACTACTCTAAGATACCATCTAACTCCAGTCAGAATGGCAGCTATTAAGAATATAAACAACAATAAGTGTTGGCAAGGATGTAGGGGAAAAGGCACACTCAGACATTGCAGGTGAGACAGCAAATTGGTGCAGCCAATATGGAAAGCAGTATGGAGATTCCTTAGAAATCTGGGAATGAAACCACCATTTGACCCAGCTATCCCTCTCCTCAGTCTATAACCAAAGGACTTAAAATCAGTATACTACAGGGACACAGCCACATCAATATTTATACCAGCACAATTCACAATAGCTAAACTGTGGAGCCAACCTAGATGCCCTTCAGTGGATGAATGGATTAAAAAAAAAGTGGCATATATACACAATGGAATTTTACTCAGCAATAAAAGAGAATAAAATCATAGCATTTGCAGGTTAATGGATGGCATTGGAGAAGATAATGCTAAGTGAAGTTAGCCAATCCCCCCAAAAAAACAAATGCTGAATGTTTTCTCTGACATAAGGAGGCTGAATCGTAGTGGAGTAGATAGGGGGAACATGTGAGGAATAGATGAATTCTAGATAGGGCAGAGGTGTGGGAGGGAAAGAAAATGGGCAGGGAGTTAGCAAGGATGGTGGAATATGATAGACATCATTAACCAAAGTACATGTATGAAGACACGAATTGATGTCAACATACTTTATATACAACCAGAGATATGAAAAATTATGTTGTATAAGTGTAATAAGAATTGTAATGCATTCTGCTGACATTTATTTTTAAAAAATCAATAAAAATAAAAATAAATAAATTTTAAAAAAGAGAAAAAAACAACTGAGTGAACAAAAGTAAAAAAAAAAGAAAAAGAAAAAGAAAGGAAGGAAGGAAGGAAGGAAGAAAGAGAGAGAGAGAGAGAGAGAGAGAGAAAGAAAGAAAGAAAGAAAGAAAGAAAGAAAGAAAGAAAGAAAGAAAGAAAGAAAGAAAGAAAGAAAGAAAGACACTAACATCCATCCAGGAATTCAAGGCAAGTACAAATCCACTGTCTCCAAAATAAAAATTAAACAGAAGAGATTTATTTTTTTCCTTACTCCTCCTGGTAGTTAGAGTTTGATCATCTATAACTTAGCAAAACATTGCTTGGAAACATTTTTGATCACGCGATCCACTGAGTGCTACTGGAATCTAATGGGTAGGAGCCAGAGTGCTTCAGTTGAGCAATGCTGGCCTAGCCCTGGACATCGCAGTGTCATGGCAGCAGTTGTGTGGATGTGACTGATGTCTTGCTGTGTGTCTAAGCTACAATGTCCTGAGCAAACAGCTTCAGTGGCAATACTTTGGCATCTTGACTATGCCTTGCCTCTTGGGATTCCTGCTTGATCTCAGCTCTCCAAGTTTTTACTAATTTTGTACATGACATACTTATCCAAAAAAATCCTTAATACTGAAGTTAGTAAATTTTCATGTTAATAGTCAAGAAAACCTAATCAGTGGAGATAGTTTATTAGTAGAGATAGTTGCATTTATTCTTATGAAATAATCTAACTTACTTTGGAAAATAAACAATACTCACCATTTATTAAGTACTTCTATTTGCCAAAGGAATATACACATAATATCTAATTTATTTTCTATGCAACTTTGGGAAATAAGCATCAATGTCTCTAAGGATTTGTGAAACTACAGAAACCTTAAGGCATCCACCTTATAAATATCAGACCTCAAGTTTCAAATCAAGGTCTTTTCAATTCTAAAGGCCTTTACTCATTAACCAGGTCTTTTCGCTACCTCACTTATATATATATATTAGCATTCATATCTCATATCTCAGAAAACAAATTCTAACATTCTCTAAATTACTGTCAATTTTACTCATCTCTATTTAACTTCCATCCCATTCTATTCTGGCTTTTTATTCTTAAGATTCCATTACCATATCTCTTCACAAATCACCACTGACTTTCTAGGTTTCAAATCTAAGCAATCTAATTCCTCCTTGCCAAAATTTCATCACCACTCTATCTTCAGGACAACTTTTATTACTTGGTTGCCTTAGTGAAGTACCCCATCTTTGTTTAATTATAGGCTCTTTTAACTCTGTCCAACTCTTGAACATTGGTGCTCATTTGTTCTCCCTCTTTGTCCTCTCTCCCTGGTGCTACATATTCACCCCAGATAACCTCATTTATGCCATGTCATTTTATAATTGCTTATAAGATTATTTTATATTAAAATTAATTTAGTCAAGAGCACTATATAAAGAATGTAAATGCTATAGTTAAATTCACAAGCCTTTAGATAACTACCTGTAAGCTTGACAAATGAAAAATTTCATCTACTTTTAGAAAAAAAAATATTCTCTGAAATAATACTTAGCCTTTTGGGTACTTTCTTATTAATTAAAGCCACATCATTCAATGCTTCCAAAGTTTGACTTAGGGTTTTCTATAAAATGTTATGTTCTATGCTTAAAATAGTACAACGTGAAATTATTAAGTTATCCCAATTTCCCATGCACAGGTGGAGAGAATGGCTTTATTTCCTTGACTGCTTTCTTTGTTCCTGCTTGAGGCAAAGATGGGTTACTATTACTTAAGGATAGAAAGCTTTCCCAATGTGTCTGAAAACTGTGCCTTCTTACACTGTGGCTGTGATTATAGATATACAGTGGGATCTGCATACCAAGATCCATTAAACCTGAAGAGACCTAGATATTTCTTCCATTTGCTGACTGGCCTGCAGCAGTTTTGCAGAATGGGTCACAGCAGGGTAGGAAAATCCTCTCTCTCCATACTTTGATTAGCCCTGGTTACTCTATGACAAAAAAAAAAAAAACCACACACACACAACAAAAAGAAGACCTCTTTCTAAAATAGCATTACAATGTCACACATCTTTATAAGTTTAATGATATACTTGCCATTTTCCTGGAAGCAAGCTGTCCAGTGACAGCATGGCTAGGTCAGAAGGGGAATCAGGTCTCACCTACACAGTATTCTAGGAAGTGGTTTTGAGACCATCCATATTTCTCCTCCCTTTTGGGGAATTTGTTTTCAGGAGGATCTGCTATCTGCATATGCCAGCTGACCTTAGTCAAGCCTTTTCAATTTATCAAAGATATTTTAATAATGCTAAACTTCTAAAGGAAAGGGGACAGTAGGATACTATATTGGTTTGCATTAAATAAAGGGAATCGTCTCAGATAATGCTGATATACCCACTACCAGTAAAAGAAAAGACTGCCAGTTTTAATCAGTTTATTTCACTTGGCAATCAACCATAACATGAAGGATAGTTTTACAGAAAATTGTTCTTATTAATAAGTAATAGTGGATAGAAATAAGATCCTTGATTGATAATTTTCATTGGTCTTTGTATGAAAACAGACTTATGAATAACATACTCAAAAATTATCCCCATTTTCATAAATATTTAAATTAATTTTCACCAAAATATTAAGCATAGGTTGAAATATGTTATACAGATTTTGACTGGGTTTTGGTACTTCTTAAGAGAATGGCATTTGCATTTAATATCTAGGAAACCACCTGTCATGATAAAATGTCATATTGTAACATTTATACTTTTATCCTTTAAATACAAACTGGAAAATTAAGAATTACTATCTCAAATAACATTTTTTTTGTATTTGAATTATGCTTGATTTCTTTTCAGGCTTTTCCTCAATTTCCCTAAATTGAAATTCTTTTAGTAAAACCATACATTATAATCTTGATATTAGGAATATGTAACTCTGGAGAAGGAATCCTAAGTTGACTAGGTCACAAATGATAATTGAAAAGGAAGTCTCCTAGATAAATGGGAAAATACAAACAGACACATTTTTTAGATTGTTCCTAGTTTGATAAAGCTAATAAAAGTTATCACAAGCATCAGATATGGTATTAAAGAAATGAACAACATAGTCTTATTGTCACTATTTGATATCTCAGAAATAAGCAAAACAATCAGATAAATCCTTGTAAATGCTATACTCACCAAATTAAATAAATGATGGGATAGTAAAACTAATGAAACATTTCAATAGTTATTAACAGATACCACACAAGAATCATTAGCTCCTCTAATAGAATAGTAAGCCAGAAAATAATCCATTCACAGTGGGTATAGAATATTTAAGAATGTGAAAAAAAATAATTTTATGGTTTATAGTTATAAAGGGTAAGATACACACTATTTATGAGAGGAAAAACACTTGTAAAAATAAATCTTACAGATTAAAGGCATTCCAGTGAGAAATGTTTTTTTGAAATGAAATGCAGTGACCTTTTTAAAAAAATATATGTTTTTTTTTAGTTATAGATGAACCCAATGCTTTTATTTTATTTATTTATTTTTATGTGGTGCTGAGGATTGAACCCAGTGCCTCACACACACACACGAAGCAAGTGCTTTGCCACTAAGCCACAATCCCAATCTCTCAGTGAGACTTTTTAAAAACAAGATTTGTTTGAAAGAGTGAATATCAAAAACATTCTATGAAACCTAAGTGGCCAGCAGGTGGAACTTAGAAAAACGATAGCTGACATAGAGGGCCACCATACTGCTTTGGACCAAGGAATAAAAGTACACTGTTGGGCTGGGGATGTGGCTCAAGTGGTAGCGCGCTCACCTGGCATGCGTGTGGCCCCGGGTTCGATCCTCAGCACCACATACAAACAAAGATGTTGTGTCCGCCGAGAACTAAAAAATAAATGTTAAAAAAAATTCTCTCTCTCTCTCTCTTTCCCTCTCTCTCTCACTCTCTCTTTATAAAAAAAGTGCACTGTTGTTAGTTCAGAGCCCTGAATGGATCCCACATCTGATATGTCTGAGGAAAATAGCACATCAGCACTATTTTTGTGACCTGATCTTAAGTAAACTTATAAAAAAAAATAACATGTCATGCAGTGTATGCCAGTACTAGGCCACCATTCTTTAACTGGAGTTTTTCCTAATTCTCAAAACTGACCCATAAGCATGATTCTAAGAACCTCATAGGACATCTGGTTCTCCACATTAGTAGAATAGTTTGAGGTGGGATGATTGGAGTGTCCTGAAGTGGGGAATGACAACACCAAGTGTTTGAATTTGGGACCCTGATTCCAGATAGCTCTATTGATCCCACCTGGTTCCAAGCTCTGGATGGAGATTTAGAAATTTCTAGGCATATTCCTTATTTATGTCTGGCATCCTAACTCACCAGGTATCATGAAACATAGAACCAGAAATTATCCCAATGTGTGCATATTCTATATTCTCAGCAGCATAACTATAAATGTACCATCTGTTTTTCTTTTTTCTAGAATTATAAAATTACATTTTATCAGAATTCCCATTTTTATGGAGTATAAACTATAGCTGTGCTACAAACAGTGAATTTATGTGGATGAACTTACTTTTTTCTTAGTTATATCTTATTATATCTACTGTACAGTTTATGCTCACAATTTAATACATAACATTGTGACCTTCCTCTTCCACACTTCACTTATGAGAGCTGAATTTGGAGTGTTCGCAGGATTTATTTAAAATCTGAATGAAAGGAAATTGAGTTGGACTGACTTTTAACTGGTTTTAATAGGATATTTTTAATTTGTTTTGTAGTCATTCCTATATGTGTTTGTGCTATTGCTTATGATTCAAAAGGCCTTCAGAAAGATTTCTGTCATTGACTACATTGATTTACCATGTGCAATACAAAAACCTACTCTCTAAGGTGCAGGCTGGAGGTAATATTGCAATATAAGCATGCCCAATATCTCCTGCTTGGCACCAGAAGACTGTGGGTAGCAGAGAAGAAAAAATATTGAAACATACAGAACCAGAACTAGAACTATTCTGTGGAAAATTATTCCAAACATTATATGTATAAAATTTTAAGCAACTGATTTTGTTTGCTCTAATGCCTAGCAAGAACAGAAGTCCTCTATTGTTAAAAATAAGCATCAAATACAATTATAAGTGCACCATCTCTTTGTTTTAATGGGAAATGTGCACTATGTGATTTATCAGAATTACTGTGTTTGTAGGATACAGACTGAAAGCAGCCCGGCAGTACCTGAGTTTGTCTGCATGTGAAGTCTCATGTTTTATGTATAGAGATCATGTTTAGCATATCTACCACATTTGTCTTGATGAAGTCTAGCAGTTTCAGATAAAGTGATGTGTAAAATTGACACCAATGCAGAAAAACAGCATGAAGAAACAGTGTTCCACTGATAAAACTCTTATATGTTTGTCAATAATTCAAAATACATAGTGCAAAAGCAATTTGTTATATTAAGTAAAAAGTATCTCAGTGAAATGTAGAGACAATGTAAACATATATCTTATGGGCTGTCTTATAGGCCTTAATTTCAGATTAGTTTTCTACATTTTTTCAGGATTATTGACCTTGCCAAAATTTAAATATGACAGGAAGAAAGTATATTAGTGAAAGCCAGACTTTTAAATGGAATGAAGGAAAAAAAATAAAGACACAGTAGGGTTTCAACATTCCTAAACTATATCATCACACAAGAAATTAAAACATCTGAAGATGAAAATTACAAATAAACTTTCCTAAACTTTGTTTTGGGAGGTGCGTCAGGGATTGAATTCAGGGGCACTCAGCCACTGTGCCACATCCATAGTCCCAATTTGTAATTTATTTAGAGACAGGATCTTACTGAGTTACTTAGCACCTTGCTGTTGCTGAGGCTGGCTTTGAACTTGTGATCCTCCTGCCTCAGCCTCCTGAGCCACTGGAATTATAGGCATGTGCCACCATGCCAAGTTTAAACTCTTAATAACACAAATAAAATTTAATTAACTAAGCTAGAGGAAAAGCTAAATTATCCTTATATTGACTCTAAAGAAAATAGTATTTTAACCTTGTGGTTTTATGAAGAGATGATAAAAGATTATGTTAAAAAATAAAGAATGAACATATTATACAGGTTTACAGAAGTCTAAAAGCATTGAAAATATTCTTCAATTTTTCTATTTAATGATTTGTAGTATTTTTTTTGTAAGGATGTAAAGTAAAATAGTATCCTGAGAATACAATTATAAAATTTCTATCCACAGTCTAAACAACAAAGCCAAGGTAAATGATTTATTATATCACACTTAAAGCAGAGAAGGTCAATTAATGATCTAAGTATTCAAATTCTGAGAAATAGTATCTAATAGATGTAGTTTAGTAATTCCAGTATAGTACTCAGATATGATGTGCTTAATTCTTGAATTACCAATGATATACCTTTATAGAGAGCTGAATGATAGCTCCCAATACTGTCTTTGAATTTGATTTTAGTCTAAAATCCTTGGTAAATTATTTTCCCATTTCTTTCTCTCATGCCTGCTATCTAGTCTGTCAGTGAATTGTATAAATTCTACCTCCAAAAAATATTCAGAATATAACCACTTCTCACTACTGCTCTTCAATCTCCCTGATACAAACCATCATCTTCCTCACCTGCATTATTCCAAAAGTGTCCTAACTGGAGAGCTTTCTTCCATCTCTGTTGTTCTTCCCTCCTATAAGTCAGCTGTCACACAACAGCCAGAGTAAGCCTATTAATGTCAAATCAAGCCACTCCTGTGTTCAGATCATTCTAATGACTTTTCATCTTCTTAACAAAATCCTAAGTTCTGCCATGATTTGCAAGGCTCTGTGTGATATGGATCCTACAGTCCTTGCTTGATCTTATCCTCTACTACCTCACCTCCTGTATGCTTTTGTTGTGCTGACCTCTGAGGAAACACCAGTTTTCTGCTCAGAAATACTGCCTTTCCTAGAAATCCTCTTTCTTTATACCTGCTTGCTGTCATTTTCTTCAAGACTTTACTCAAATCCACTTTCTCAGTCAACTAGTCCCTATTAACATGTATTTTTGGCCCTCAGACACATCTAATCCTTTTCTGTTTTATTATTCTCTGTAGTATTTGTCAGTATGGAATACAGTGTGTATTTTTCTTATTACTACTGTTTATTTTCTTCATGCTCCTATCTGGTATGTAAACTTTATGAAAGCAGGGATTTTAAAATTGTTTTGTGTTTAATTATATCTTTAGAATCCTGAAGATGCCCCCAATAGAGTAACTACCCAATACAATTTAGTTTAATTCTCATTAATTTACAGTAAATATTTTGGAGTGATCTTTTTTAAAGTAGTCCATAAATATAACTTAAGTTGTATTATGTCCTTTTTACAACATGAATTACAAATGTTGCTGCTTCTGGTCATTGCTTTCCAATCAACAGTTTAAGACTCACTTAAGTGTTTCATATTTTGTTACATTTCTTAGTGAAGTTGGCATGCTTTTTTCTCAAATACTAATATGGTAATTTCAATCCTGCTTAACATGCTTCAGTAGTTTAAATCCTAGTGTTCTCATTGCAAGGTAGTTTCTTGAGGTTTAAGGAGGAACATTGGAAAGATGTGAATGAGAATAATGCCTTATGGTATGATTTGAGCTTAGATTCACAAAAGTGAAATTATTTACTGAAAAGACAATTATTTATGAAGTTTGGTACTATAGTTTCTGTTACTACAAAACTTTCATGATGTACATCATAACTCATCACCATGGATATATAGAAAAAAAGACATTGATAACCCGGGGTTTTAAAGGAAAGAAAATGCACCTTATTGTTTTGTTTTTTATTTTATCTTATTTATTAATCTATTTTTTGGTGGGGTCAAATAACTTAGACTATTTCTAATTTTCATTCATGGCATTTTGACCAGCTGCATGAACTAGGGGTGTAATCATGGCTTAATTTAACAGTAATTACCTTTTGAAATTCCTGAAATCTTAATTGCAATCTTAGTTTCTTCTTTTAAATGTTTATTAGGTACCTCATACTTTTAGTAACTGTCTTGAAGTTTTTTTCCCAGAGACTTAATAGTCCTTTGAGGAAAACAAAACCACAAAGTTACTCTGAGATGTTTTCAACAACATGCAGCTACAGGAAAGGCCCCATACTGATACACCTCATTGCAATCTTAATTACATTTGAGCTAGCCAAGTAACACAAGTGATTCACATCTTTGACTGATTAGGTGGTCTACACTGAATCCTTTTCAATTTATTCAAAATGAAAATTTAATGTATGGAAATACAACATAATTCTTTTAATTGTATATAACAGAAGTCCTAGAGCTAGAACTTAAATTGTAATCTCTGTTGAATACTTAAACTTATCTGGGTAGGCACAAGTAGCCAAGGTAGCTTCGTTGGTAGGAATTTTGGTTTGCCTGTGAACAGTGTGAGCAAAGGACACTTTGGGGCATAAATGGAATGTCAGCATTTTTATAGTGCAAGATGGCTGCTTTTCAGATAACCTGCAGAGCTGAAAAAGTCAGTTTGTATTTACACTAGTATGGGAAGTACAGTATGAGAGTAATGTTTGCATAGTTGTGGGCTAGGAGGAGAAAATAAAGCAGTTACAAAAAAGAGGGCATATGCTGGACAATAATTACTGTCCTATGAGACATCTCTCCAAGTAGCCAGGCACCATCTTCTTTTTGGTGAGAATAACTCCTTCCCCCATTATATCTGTCAACCATGGAACACAATCCATTATCCTCAGGAATGGGCTCGTGATTCCCACACATATATATGTATGTGTGTGTGTGTGTGTGTGTGTGTGTGTGTGTGTATATATATATATATATAATATGTGTGTGTGTGTGTGTGTGTGTGTGTGTATACACAACACCACCCCTACTTGCCTCAAGGATTTTGGAATTGGAATAAAAGAGAAAGGTTTATTTACTCTCTGATTGTAAAATGCAGATTTCTGAAAGTTGCCAGGTCCAAACCTCCAATATTATCTTTGATATAACAAAAGTAATCATTGGAGGTGAGAAAGTATAAGAGAGAAGAAGGAAAAGGAAAAGTGAAAGATAGAGATTGAGGTATGGTGGCACTGGAGTTTTCTAATTGTTGTAGCTTAGCATTAACTTTGCCTTTCTTGTAATTCTGAGTTTTCTAAGTGTTAGAATCAGATTTTGTTTTGTTTTGTTTTGTTTTTGCTGCTATGATCAAAAGAACTGACAAGAACATTTTTAGAGGAGGAAATGTTTATTTGGAGCTCAAGGTTTCAGCAGTCTTATTCCATAGGCCACCAATTCCATTGCTTTGGGCTGGAGGTAAGGCAGGACATCATGGCAGAAGGGCGTGGAAAGGAAAGCAGCTCAGGACATGACAATCAGGAAGCAGAGAGAATTCGACTCACTAGGGACAAAACATAAATCCAAAGGCATGTTCTCCTTGACCCATCTTCTCCAGCCACTATCCACTCACCTATAATCACCCCCCAGTTAATCCAATCAAGTAGATTAATGCACTGATTAGGTTAAGGATCTCATAACCTGATCATTTCACCTCTAAACTCTTTTGCATTTTCTTACACATGAACTTTGTGGGAATTCCTCCTACCTAAACCATAACTCTAAAAGGTATATTTATCTTTTTCTTTTTTTAAAGTGGATTTTATTTGAATTTCTGAACTTTTGTCCAATAAAGTTATGCATATTCTTTTAATCCAATAAATTTAAAAATATTATAAATGTTACCTAATATGACTGGTAGATCTATCAAAATAATATAAAGAAGCATAGAAAAGTATGCAAACAAAAATAGATGACAATGGGCAGATTTTCAGTTTAAAACAGTCCTTTGGATTTGTTACTGTATAGTTTTCTTGATCCTAGTTCCTTTTTGACTTTATTCTATTTCATTGTTAGTGATTTGATCAAATTTGCAAATTTTGAAAACTCTGAGGGTATGATTTTTATATGGGTCTTGGAAGGCATAGGATTGATACCTACCACTAAGAATAATAGCTGTAGTTAAAAATATTATTATTTATGGAGGTAGAAGGTGAGAGAAATTTCACTTGCTGTGACAAATTTGTGATTTACAAAATAAAAAATAAAAGTGTCTGCTCTGGCAGGTAAGAAGTTTTTATCTAAGGTGTACAAGAACAGAGTTCAGAGACAGATTTTTTAGAAACAGAAATGGTACTGAAGGAAAAAAGAGCCATGAACCTGAAATACTTGAACCAATATTGACATTAGAGTTGTAAGAGAAACAAGATTATGGCTTGGCCTGAGATTGTAGTAACTTTGGGTCACACAGTTCACAGTTGAATGAATATTCTTGACTGAGACAACGCAACTAAAACATAATGGTAAAGAGGATGACTGCAAGTAGAATGTCCTCTGAATACCCAGAGACTTGTAGCATTACTCAAAACACTTATACATAGCTCTAGGGAGCATACTTCATGCATGCTTAATGAATCACAGTTTGGGGAAAGTTTTTTCCATCTTAGTGCATAGTTCCGGCCTTTTCTAATGCCACCCAGTTCCTGAACCTTATTTTGCATAAGTCAAAGAGTATATTAAGAATTTCTGTTTGAATGTTCGGTGTATTCTGTAATAGTGAGACTAAGACCTTCTTCGGGTGTCTGAAATGCCTGTCATGCTCTCCTAGTAGTTTTGCAGGACACTAAGCACCTATTCTCTCTCTGGCAGTAACACCTCACCCTTTCCAATCCCACATTTTCATGATCTTTATGGGGTTGGCTCAACAATATACATTGGATATGGGCAGTGTTATTGGCTTAGATATGATCATATGTCTTAGTTTTTCCCCATGATACTTAGATATAAGATTTTATATTAGGGGAATAAGACAGACAGATGCACAGACAGACACACAGACACATACACAGACACACACAGTACTTGACTCTGGAAATGACTATTTTTGCATTAAACATCTGACAGAAGCCAATATGAAAGAGAACAAAATTAGATATATTCTAAAAGTAGGTCTAATGATATAATATGAAACCCTGGCACTAGTACTCTCCTGGCTATTTATTTATTTTGTGTGAGTAAGCACATTCCTTTATTTATTTATTCTTTTAATTTGTTTTAACTTTTATGCTGAAGTAATCATAGTCTCATATAATATTGCAAAAATAATCATGACTATTTTCTTGTACACAATACTGTACCCAGTGGTGATATCCACATAACTATAATGCGTAATCAAAATCAGGAAATTGACTGGTACAGAATACTTAACTACAAACTTTATTCTGATTTTACCATATTTTGGATGCATTCATTGTTTATTCTGTTGTGTATAATTGTATGGCAATATTTTACATGTATAGATTCATATAATCATCATTGTTATTAAGCTGAAGGACCGCTCTTACATAATTATATTTTTTCTCCCTGCTACACTTGTCCATTCCCATTTTCTATACCTGTGTCATTTTGAGAATATTCTATAGATGGAATCACACAGGGTATAACCTTTAAAATTGTCTCTGTTACTGAAGCCAGTTGAGGTATTATATCACTTCCATCTGTGTTCCAATTCACACAGCATCAAGGTAATGTTTATCTTAACCCCTCTGGTATTTGCTCATTCAGTGTAACTGAGCTTCCTACTGTTTCTTTAATTAGCTTTAGTCTGTCCACAGGGAATGCAATCTTGCTGAAAACTACCTCAGCATCAGAGACTCCAAGGAGTTGGTTGGCTCTGGACTTCTCCTGCCTTTTGCTCAGTAGCTACAGCTCTCAAATATTCAACCTCTGTACAGTGTCCTTCTGGAAAATGGGGGTCATGTTCAAGGTTAATATGTCATTTTCAAAATTCTACTTTAACAACTATCATAAAGACATGATTTCTGAATTTATAAGAAGATTACTTTCACATGATGAAACAGGAAGTATTAAGAACCCTCTATCTATTAAAGAAAAATGATTCACAAATATGAACACCCCCAAAGAAAGTTCCAGGGGCTTATGCCAAGCATGGTAAATCCTAGCAAATATTTAAGGAACACATAATAGAAGTGACTACTTCTCAACTTGTCTATAACATCACTATAAACTTGATGATGAATTCTGACAAGGATGCTATAAAATATCATAAGAGATTTACATTCCTTATGAATACAGATGCAAAAATATTTAATAAAATATCAGCAGGCTGAAATCAGCAATATCTGTACAAATTCTCAAAAATATTTCATGAACAAAAGAGATTGATATTTATCCCCTCAAGACAAAATTAACATTTGAAAATCAATCAAAATTATTAATTGTATTAACAAAAAAGAGAAAAATACATCAGCACCCCAAAGGATACAGTAAAATTATTAGAAAAATTTCAGCAGCCATTCATGATAAATGTTCTTGGAATACAAGAAAGAGAAGGATCAGCTTCAATCTCATACGGAACATGTATGAAAAACCTACAGCAACTGTACCTAATGGTGACAAATGAATGTTTCCACCTTAGTTTGGAAAACAAGTTACATATGTCAACTTTTGCCACTAGTATACAACACTGGTTTGGAAATATTCAAAAGTAATAAAATTAAATAGAAGATATTCATATTGTAAAAGAAGTAAAAATTTTCACAGATGACATTGTAGTTTATGTACAAAATCTCAAGGAATCTTCAAAGAAAATCTACTAGAACAAAATACGTAATTTAGCTACGTCACAGCACTAAAAGTAAATGCATAAAAATTGATTGTCTTTTTATATGTTAGCAAAGAACAACTAGAAAATGAAATTTTAAAACAGCATTCAAGAACATGAATAGTTATAGATACATTTAACAAATTTTATGCAAATTCTGTGTAGTATAAACTACAAAATGGAGAAAACTCAAATAAATGGAGAGATATAACATTCATGTATTCCAAAAATTATTAAGGAATCAACTCTTCAAAATGTGTTTATAGGCTCTATTAAATTCCTATCAAAAGCCAATTACTATTTTTATATAAATATAGATCCTGGCTTTAGAGTACATAGAGAAATGCAAAGTTCCTACAACACTCAAAACAATTTTAAAGAAGAGTGTAATATTGGTGAATTTTCATTTTCTGATTTAAGACTTACATTAAACCTACAGTATTCAGGATCTAATGATATTAAAATAAGAATAGGCAAATTGATCAGTGAAAGAAAAATCTAGGACTTCAGTGATATATACAGTAAATTAATTAAAAAAAAAAAGTTGCATGCAACTCCATGGGGAAATTAAGTTTCTTAAAACCTGGATACTCATATGTAAAAACAAAAGCAAAGCCTCCAAATTTGATCCTCCACCTCACTCACTCATTCAGTTCTAGAAAGATCATAGATCTAAATGTAGAAGTTAAAAGTATACGTCTTACCCATAAAATATATGAGAAGTTTTCAAAATCTCAGAGTAGCCACAGATTTCTCAAGTAAAACCCTCAAAGCATGAACTATAGAGGAAAAATTTGTAACTTATACTTCATCAATTCAGACATTTCCATTGATTAAAGATACAGTTGAAATAACTGAATATGTAAGCCTCTAAATGAGAGAAAATATTTATAATATACAATGACTCCTAAAATACATTACTAAAAATACCAAAAAAAAGCAATTTGAAAAACTAGGCAAACAAACAAACAAACAGAAAAGACTACTGTTAATAAACACTAGACATGCATTCAGTTTAATACATTGCTAGGGAATTTCTAATTAAAGCTGCCATGAGGTGTCACTTCTCATCCATTAGAATGGTTAAAACTAACGGTGTTTGTTAGGGTCTGAGACCATTAAAACACTCAGAAATTGATATTGATGGGATAAAACAGTGCAACCACTTTGGAAAACAAATGTTTTTTTTTTTTAAAAGTTAAACAAATTTTCTAGGCATTGAATTTCTATATCACATGTTTTATGATCAGCAATTTCTTCAAATAGTTCACATATTAGCAATTCACATTAATATTAAAAACGAGGCAAATGCATTGGTCATGAGATTTTTAGTCACATGACCCATGATTAATATAAATATGTGTCACTATCTGCAAAGTAAGTTCTTCATACCAGGTTATGTACTATTGAGAATAGTTCCTTTTGATAAAATGAATCAGAATATATTCATTCACATAGAATTTAGAGAAAAAACATGAAATTGTCAAAATTTATGGTAAAATATTTGTCTTCTGTCATTTCTTTAAATTCAAAACTATTTTATATTTATTTGGCGATGTACATACTATGTTTAATATATAACTGACTTGAAATCAAGGACATCATTAAAATATAGGCTTTTACTATTGTTACAACTATTAGTAAATCATATTACCAACAAGCTCTGTGGTAAGAAATAAAAAAAACCATTGTTTTTCCAGGTGTGGTGGCACATGTCTCTAATCCCCAGTGGCTCAGGAGGCTGAGGCAAGAGGAACATGAGTGGAAAGCCAGCCTCAGCAAAAGCAAGACACTAAGCAATTCAGTGAGATCCTGTTTCAAATAAAATGTAAAATAGGGCTGGGGATTTGGCTCAATCCCCGGTACTCTACCCGCCCTCAAAAAAATAACATTTTTAACTTATTCATGTTTAACTTAACATGTTTAACTTATTCAAATAGTTCAAGCAGTCAAAATTACCAACTCAGTAAGCATAATTTGTTTTTGTGTTATCAACTTACTACATAAATTAGATAAGATCAATGTAAAAATATTTAGCTTTTTTCAACAGTTCTAGATGTATATATTATTTTTACCAAATTTTGCTCTTACATTACTGAATTGCATTCTATCAAATTTTTGCCTTATGAATATAAAAGCAAATAATAGCTAACCAATCCTATTTGCCAAAAATCCTGAAAAATAATGAAATACTAGAGTCATTTAGAAATATTTTAAAAGATTTAATTAGTCTTCACGGTAATTGTAGCTTTACATTCAATAGAAATAATGTCCACCTTTTCTCCATTCTAAAACTAATTGCATATTGATGTTGTTAGTAGATTTTACAATGTGTTTTGATCTATTTCTTTCTAATAAAAACTACTTTGTTACATAATATTTTTTCTAAGGATATAAAATTAAGCAAGCTTTTACCTGTTCAACTAGTTCACTTTTGGCAACCAAAAGTACTTATACAGTTTCTATCTAACTTTATTATACTAAGGAACTAATTTATAATAATGATAAATGTGTCACAGACATGAACAAAATTACTGGTTTAATTTATTTGCTATCTGGGTAAACATTAAACTGAAGATAGATTTTTATTGATTTTAATTTCAATAGATAGTTCTCTTTTTGAAGTCTATAATAGTCTTCCAAAAGTGAATTAAAAATAAAGACATTCTGTGCTACAGTTAAGGCACACCTAATTAAACTTCATTTTTTTCCCTTTGAATAAGAGACCTAACTCAATGGAGTTTGGAAGCAAAGGGAAGTCATAAATTAGACATAATGTTCCTGTTTATTGTACTTTTTAAAATTCTGACAATTAATACAGGAGATTGCCAAGTGTCAGTCCTTCTTCTTAAGTTGAAAAGGCAGGCATTCAAGCCTTCTCTTTCTGAGAAACAAATTGAGAAAACATACTTACACATGTCGAGATTTCTTTTTTTAACTCCTGAGTGAGTTTTATTACAATCGTGTTGTGGCATGACTCTTGCTCTCTGGTTTTTGCCTTACATTGTCACTTAGAAAGTGCAATTAGCAAAACATTTCTCTTCAGCATAGTGCAGGGGGTCTTTCCACATATATGAGTCCACTTTCATGGGGTCCACTAATTAGCTGCATTTGGCTATGTAAATTGCAGGGACTTACCTCGAAAATTATTGATTTATGATTTCTATTTATAATTTCTATTTATTGATTTATGATTTCTATCAGTTTTCCATTTTTATATAAGAATGTTAAGGTTATCTTGACATGTAACCCATCATAGCAAGATATGTCAGAGGACATGAATCAGTGATTGCACTGATTGGAAATGGAATACAGTTAATAAAAGGCAAATACAGGGACTAGAGTTGTAGCTTAGTGATGGAGTGCTTGCCTAGCAAGAGTGAGGCATTGGGTTCGATTCCAGGCACCACATTAAAAATAATAATAATACATAAATAAAATAAAGATATTTATTTTTAAAAACAAATACAGCATATTTTGAAGTGCAGTCCTCTTGAACGATAGCAAAATTTAAAATTTTAAATTTTAAAAACAAAAATATGTATAAATCCTAAATATAATGTAAAGTGTAAGATGTATATAAATTTTTGTTCACACTTGAGGAGGAGCAGTAATTTCCAGGTAATTTTTGTGATATGACAAATATTGCTCAAGTGGCTATCATGTTTGTTGAAATGAGTTGGAGTCAATTTAATTAATTGCATAAACTCAAGAGTATTCATACCTTAATAAGTGGGTTTCTGACTAGTCTTTAAAAACAAAAAAACAAAAAAACATCTGCCCATGAAGACATCTGTACAAAATAATAATTACAGCCATGAGTTAAGATATACTTTACAAAAAATTATTCTCTTAAGAGATTTTTCAGAATAGTTTTGTCCGTGTTTTTTTTTTATTTAAAGAGATTCCTTTATTTTTTTTAAACAGGCCTTTACTTTGTTCACTTATTTTTATGTGGTGCTGAGAATTGAACCCAGTGCCTCACACATACCAGGCAAGCGCTCTATCACTGAACCACAACCCCAGCTCTTACTCAAGTTTTGTTTTTGCTTTTTGTTTCTCAGTTTCCACTACAAGTCCCTGTATCCATGTTCTCTTCCCTAGACTTTCATTGTTAAGACATTGATTCTAATGCCTTAACTATTCCTCATTGCAGAGATTATGAAGATTCTGGTGGCAGATTGTCCTACCTGCTTACCTTTGCCTGTCTGCCCCTCATTCTCTATAGGGGCATTTATACATTTAGGATATTCTATACATTTCATATATATATATATATATATATATATATATATATATATATATATATATAAAATATTATTAACTGTAGTCATTCTGATATACATTAGATCTCCAGAACTTAGTCATTTGGCTAACTGAAAGTTTATACTCATCTTTTTCCCTTTCTCAGATTCTGGAAACCACCATTCTATGCTATTATACAAAAGGACAGGGAGAAGAAAATAAAGTAAGTGACCAAAACCAGAAGAATTTGGAATGCTATATTAAGCTAAATGTAAGAGCTGTGAGTCCATAAGAACTTATGTCAATTACATTCATCTACTATATTCTCAGCTCACAAATACTATTGATATTTTAATTCAACAATTCAGAACTAGATTCATACTGTGATAACCTTGAGGTCTCATTCTACATAGTTTTGATTCTTCTATATTTGTTAGTAATTTTGAGAGAATTTGAGTGATCATGCCACTGAAATTTCATAAATTTGAATATTAATATGTATTAAGAGATTTTTCTCTCATCTTTATTATTTAACTTGTAAAAATTTAATTTCAATGAAAAATTATGAATTACTCTTTACAAGGAAGTCATCTTATTTTGCTTTAAATTCTGTAAAAAGAGCAAGAAATAGAAATTCTAACTTGGTTTAAATACTCTGAGTACATGCACTATTTTTCAGGGATCAGGAAATACAAGGATACAACAAATGCTTGTTGACTAAAGAATCAGGATAACCTTCAATATATTTTTAAAAAATAGAAGAAAGACTGAACTCTCTTGGTTTGTGTCAACAATGTTATAATTGTCAAATATTTCAAGTGATTTTATTGGGAAAAATATCAGTAGAGACTGAATACATGTAGGATCTGTACCAACAGAAACTACTCTACTAATGACATAGTATTTTGCTTCTATATATATTTTCTGAATCAAATATATTAAAGTAATTTAATAGTTAAAGTGATATATATATATATATATATATATATATATATATATATTGTGTATGTAGTAAGGGAAAAATTTTTGACAGATGTTAATCAAAGATAGCAAAATGAAAATGTGGCAGATATTGATATTCTGACAATTTGGTATGGAATTTATGTTATATACTTAGGTATTATTGTTGGTGTATAATATTAAATTCTCTATCTCAACAAAGGTGCCAAAAATATATGTTGGAGAAAGAGAGATTTTTATTAACAAATGATGATGAGAAAACTGAATATTCATATGTGGAAGAATGAAATTAGGTTCTCTCTTACCCTGCACAAAAGCAAACCAAAATGGATCAAAGACCAGAATTAGACCAGAAAACTTGCAACTGTTAGAAGAATATATAGGTTCAACACTCCATCACTTAGGTTCAGGCACTGACTTTCTCACAAAAGACCCCTAAAGCTCAAGTAATAAAACCAAGAATCAATAAATGAGATGCCATCAAATAAAAAAGCTTCTTCACGGCAAAGAAAACAAGAGTGTGAAGAGAGAACCTATAGAATGAGAAAAAAATATTTTGCCAGCTACTCCTCAAAACATGGAATTAATATCCAGAATATATAAAAAACTCAAAATACTCAATGCCAATAAAATAAGAAACCCAATCAATAAATGGGTAAAACCACTAAACTGACACTTCTCAAAAGAAGAAACACAAATGACCAATAAATACATGAAAAAAGTGTTTATTATCTCTACCGATCAGGGAAATCCAAATAAAAATTACACTAAGATTTCATTTCACTCCAGTTGGATTGGAATTATCAAGAACTCAAATAACAATAAATGTTAATGAGGATGTGTGGAAAAATGTACACTGATACATTGCTGGTAGAATTGCAAATTAGTGCAATCACTGTGGAAAGCATTATGAAGATTTCTCAAAAAACTCACAATGGAACCAACACATGACCCACTCCTCAGTATATATCCAAAGAATTTAGCATACTTCAATGACACAGCCACAGCAATGTTTTTAGCAGCACAATTCACAATAGCCAAGCTATGGAGCCAAACTAGGTGCGTTCAACAGATGAATAGATTTTTTAAAAAGTGGTATGTACACAATGAAGTATTACTCAGCTATAAATAATAATGATGTTATGGCATTTGCAAGTTAATGGATGCAACAAGAAAGAGACTATCATGCTGAGTGAAATGTGCCAGTCTCAAAAAGTTAAATGTTGAATGTTTTCTCTGGTATGCAGAAGCTAATCCAAAATAAAGGTGGCGTTAAAAAAAAAAACAGAAGAAAGATTAGTGAAGTAGGCAAAGGGGATTGAAGGGGAGAAAGAAGGGTTAGGATAATGAAAGAACAGTGGAATGGATTTTACATAACTTTCCTACATACCTATATGAATATACTATAGTGAATTTCACTATCATGTATATCCACATGACACTAATTTTACATATTTATATATATTCATATATATATATGAGTGTATATATGTAAATAGTGGAAATATCAGTAGAGTAGAGGGATGGAACAGAATGGGGGAGGAAGGGAGACAAGGGGTAGCACTTTAAACTGAATTTGAACAAATTCCATTCCTTTATAATTATGTCAAAATGAATCCTAATGTTATGTATAACTAAAAAGAACCAATTTTTAAAAGTCAATTTTAAAAAAGAACAAATAATAATAATAAATGCTGGTAAGGATGTTGGGGAAAAGGTACACTGACACATTATCCATGGGACTTCAAATTAGTATGACCACCAGTATAGAGATTCCTAAAACAATGTTTATAGCACACAATTCACAATAGCTAAACTGTGGAACCAACCTAGATGCTCTTTAATAGATGACTGGATTTAAAAATGTGGCATATTTACACAATAGAACATTACTCAGCAATAAAAGAGAATAAAATCGTGGCATTTACAGGTAAATGGATGGAGTTAGAGAAGATAATGCTAAGTTAGCCAATCCCAAAAAAACCAAATGCCGGAATGTTTTCTTTGATATAAGGAGGCTGATTCATAGTGGGATAGGGAGCAGGAGCATGGGAGGAATAGATGAACTCTAGATAGGGGAGAGGGGTTGGGGGAGAAGGGAGGAGCATGGGATAATTAATGATGGTGGAATGTGATGATCATTACTATCCAAAGTACAGGTATGAAGACACTAATTAGTGTGAATATACTTTGTATACAACCAGAGATATGAAAAAGTCTACTTTATATGTGTAATAAGAATTGTAATACATTCTGCTGTCATATATAAATTAAAAAATTACATAAGAAATCCTGTTTATATGTGTAAATTATAGGCATGATAGAGGTTTTAATAATCACATTCAATTCTTTGAACTCATTCATAATTTCATGCCAAAACAACAAAATAGACTATTATTAAAATTTTTATGTTTTATAAATCATTTGGCAAGTAGATTCAGTTATCCTACTGATATGTTGAAAGCAAAGGTAATGAGACAAAATAAGTTACAAAACTTTAAAAACTTAAAAAAAAAAAGGAATGAAACCATCATAGGACCTAGCTAATCCATTCCTGGATATTTATCCGAAAGAACTAAAATCAGCATACTATAGCAATACAGCTAGCTCAATGTTTACAGCAGCAAACACAACAGCAAACTTATGGGGTCAGACTAGATGCCTCTGAATAGATAAATGGATCAAGAAAATGTAATATTTACACACACACACACACACACACACACACACACACACACAATGGAGTTCTACTCAGCCATAAAGAAGAATGAAATAATGTCATTTGCCAGTAAATGGATGGAAATAAAGAAAATCACTATATGAAATAAGCCACACTCAGAAAATCAAGGGTTTAATGTTTTTTCTCATACTTGGAAGCTAGAGCAAAAAAAAAAGGAAAGAAGGCTGGGGGTGGGAATCAGATACATAAATATATAGGGTAGATAAGTGGAGTAGAAGAAGGAGAACCAGAGGGAGGAAGGAAGGATGGATAAGGGGAGGAAATATGAGATGAGTTTAACTAAATCATGTTCTACATATATATATAAATGTACCAGAGAATTTCACATTTATGTGTATGTAAAAAGTACCAATCAAAAATAAAGGAAGGAATGGACAGAAGATCAGTAGAACAGAGGAAGAATAAGGAGCAGGGGAGGGGAGAAAAAGCAAAGAGGAAATGGGGATCAAAATCAAATTCTTTGCATATATCATTTTGTCAAAATGGACCCAACTATAATGCTCTTAAAAGTAAATCAATAAATAAAAGAAAGGGCACCAATTATTTCTTATTGTTGTATTGATGATAATAATTAATACACATTACTGAGTTCTAAAATTGATCATTTCCTTTATTCAGCAAATTTTTAATAATCTTAACTTAGCCTACTATTTCTAATCCTGTCTTCTAATACAAATATTGTTCAATACAATTACCATCTACATCAAAGATATTTATAAAAATAACAGTTTTATATAGCCTTATGGAATTTCTCCCAGAAAAGAAACATTTATTTGGCTTTAATGTATTGATACATGCTTTGTGTGGAAGAAATGTGTCTCCAGGAGTCCCTAAAATGGACTGTCCCTATGTGTGAAACCTACTTCCTCCTGCTGTCCTATGTGAATGGGTGTCACACTGACTTGTTGGGAATTCCATACACTTCACATGCATCAAACTGTATTGCTTTCACAAATTCAAAATCCCACAAACAATTCAGTTCAGCAAAAAAATCATTCCATTTTGACCTAATTAATATGTTGCCAAGTTAAGCTGTAGTTCATTTCTTTAAGATAAAAGCACAATTTCTTTTATTTTACAAGTTCTTGAAATAAGATATCTAGGAAAGCAGAGCTTCAAAAATAAATACATAAAACTCTAGAGCATCTTGATTACCATATCCAGTGATGAATACATAAGAAACCGTTGCTCAGTGTTTTTGTTGTGACATGTTCAAGAACACATTTACATACACTCACAATATTACAGCATGTTATATTATACAAAGAAAACAGTACATGATAGTAATACACTGTCATATACACAAGGATAAACAATTCTTTCCAAAATAAAATTATTAATACTAATTACAGACAGAGTTTTTTTTTTTTTACTGGAAGGAAACAAGATAATTAGAGGGATGTTTGGAAGTGAGTTCTGGGAAAGGCAAATAAAAGTTTTATTCATCACTCAGAAGAATTCTTCCTGTGAGAACTCAGAGAGTAGAAAATATTTGGTGACACAAGTCAAGTGAAGGTGTAATGATTTTAATTTACACTAGTTTCTATGATGAATCCCCTGCCTTCAAGGGCAAAGGAAGTGAAACAATGTAATTAAGTTACTATTTCCTGAAACCAGGTCAATAGTCTTGTTATGAAGTGAATCTCAGTGAATGACCAGGCCAAGTCATCAAGCAGCTAATGAACTTCAGGATATCATAGAAATACGAAATTTGTGTTTTTATGAAACTGTCACAGAATAAAATTATATGCTTTGTGATTAAGTTCAGTTTCTCTGAAACTGAGCAGACAAAGTTCTTTAAACATTGTAATTGTGGTTATGTTAGTGAATTCATTTCCAAAGTATAAGTAAACTTTCAATTTCAGTAACTTTTAAAAGCATTTTCAAGTCATAACTTGACTATTAACCTCCTAGTTAAAAAAACCCCACAGGTTCTGATTATATGTTTGGATATTTATTTTCAAAAAGATTGAATTGCTACTAGTAGAATAGAAACACGAGGAAGAAAAATTTATAAGGCACTAAAACAGGGGTTTCTAAGGAAGCATAAGCGCTGAAATTAATATATTTTAATGAAATCTTCCAATGGTGAAAAGATAAACTGAAGTGCATTATTATCAGCTTGACTTTTGTATATGTAAATATATCCTCTGTATTTCTGGAAATACGACTGATACAAAAAATTTTGAAAAGGTTTTGTGGCAAGACAACAACCAAAACACAAACATGCCAAATAAAATGGTACTTTTAATTATTCAAACATTTGTCCAAGAAAGTCAGTTTTGCTAAAACTGATATCTTTTTGTTAATAGAACCAATACCTAGATAAGATAGTATCTTCCTTATTGGCTACAAATCATATTGGAGATTTACTTTTTGTACATACAGCCAAGATATAGTTGGAATTATTGTTTTTTTTATTTTCATGTTTGTCAGTTTATATGCTACATTGATTTTGTATGTAAAATAAATCTGTTTTGTTCTGGTTTACTTTTGTGTGTGTTTGTGTACATGCATGTATGTGTTCAAATAAGAAGTAATAGGGTAATTAGTAATTTTTTGATGATTATATGCATTCAAGAAATCTTAGTCAACTTCTTTTTTATAGTTCTCATCCTATTGACTTAACAATTCTCTCTCCCTTATGGAAAAATGTAAACATGAAATTGTGAGTCTTAAAAATCATCAATATATTTCAAGCCAAGCATAGTGGTGCATGCCTGTACCCTCAGCAGCTCCAGAGGCTGAGGGAGGAGGATCACAAGTTTGAGGTCAGCCTGTGCAACTTCGTGAGACCACGAAATAAAATTTAAAAATGGCGAGGGATGTAGATTGGTGATATTAAAGCCCCTGAATTCAATCCCTAGTAGAAAAAAAGTAATAATAATAATTATTATGACAAAGATCAATATATTTCAAATATGATATGTTTTAATTTTTTCCTAGAAAGGTAAATATCACATTAGTACAACAAATGGAATACATATTAAAATAGTTCAAATGAGAAAACTTTATAAAAATATTGTGCCAGCTTGGTGCTTCTTAAAGTTGCTACTAAAGAAGAGCAGGACCTTCTCTCCAAATCCATCTTAAGTGAAGTAATAGAATATAATAAATGTTTCTACATTTAGTCATGTTTGCACAAAGAGAAGCTATAACAGCAGTAGCCTTTTTGAAATTCATTTTCAACTGCAAAAAATAAGTAAATTCTGTTAATACTCTAAGTATGCCTATGGGAAGGGGTCCAGATAGGCTTATAAATGTAAAGATCTATCAAAGTCAATATACTTTGCATAGATTTTAGAATCTGCGTGATGCTAAAAGTTGTTTGATGTCATTTTAAGAAGAAAATAAAGGGACCTTCTTGACTAGCCTCTAGCTTCCTTGGAAACCTGAAATATCTTCCTTTTTGCTTATCCTAAAAGAAGCAAAATTATTCATTTCCTACCAAAAGAGAGTCACTCTTGATTCCAGCAAATGACAAATACAGTAAAAGTCAGATAATAATTATGAACTATTATTTTTATGTTAACTAAACCCTAAGTAATTATTTGGGCTTTTTTCTGACTTGCTAATGTTTAAAATTATCAGGGGTTTCCGGGCAACAGATACAACTTATTATTTTTTTTTTTGCTTTGTTTTTGGTATGAATTTAGTGAAATTTGAAAGATTTCCTCTGCAAAGAATACTTATTAAAAGCTCCTGACCCACCCACCTCTTCCTGCAGGAAATAACTAGGGAAGACTGATTTCTTTGGACAGGAAAGAAAAATGTCTGCTTTTTCCTCCAGGCGGGCACTGATCAAGGCCTACGGGGGTATCTGAACCTGGGTTGACTTTAGCCCCCATCCACCCCTCAGCCAGATGCAAAGGATAAGAATTCTTTAAGACCTCTATGGTTATCTATTCTTCGATCCCTAAATTAAATAAATTCTTCACGTCAATGTGAAGAAGTAAGCATCTACTTTTTAATTTGATAACAAGTGAAACTTTCATTCAGTTATTTAAAATAATTACTGAAGAAGTAGCTGAATCGTTGGGGCACAAATCTCACTTTCAAGAAGCCTTCCTGGGCTTGTCCCCTCAGTTACTTTCTATAACCTTGCTCTGTTCTTGCATTCATAATTGTAGTTACCATCTTAAAGGACCTTGCTTATCTCTGTATATTTCTGATGGCTCCCTCACCTTCAACATTAGCCCTGGGAAGGCAAAGGACATTCTCGGTGCTTTCATCACTGTGCTACAGGTACCCGTCACTGTGCTAGAAAAGGGACCACTTAGTGGGACACTGTGTGTTCAATGGGTATCCACTGAATGTTATGGTTCCTTGATTCATATTTGCATTTATATGCTGCAGAGAATAGGGAAGGAGAGAAGGAAGAGAAGAGGGAGAAAGGAAAAAAGGAAGGGAGGGAAGGAAATGCTAACAAAGAGTTTATATTCTCCACAGTTGGTAAGCAGTTGAATAAACTGATGCTTACAATGCTGGAGGAAGGGGCAAAACAGATAAACAGAACTGCTATTTTGGGAGAAGTAGGGGTGACACAAAAGGCCCACTGACTATCTTTTACCTTTACATTGGGGATGGTCAGACAATAGAAATTCCTGATAGAGATTATGTCTGCCTTAAGACTGAGAAGACAAGCGGAAGTTAGATGGGAGAAATATTTATTACAGATGTTGCCAAAGGAGTTCACTGACCATTGTTATTATTTATTAATGTTATTATTCTAGTGTTATTATACTAGTACTATTGCTCATGTTGTGATCATTGTTCAACTTTTTAAAGAAAATCAGTTCAAGCAATTACTAAATAAAATAGCCTTTGCTAAGAGTACTAAAAATCTACTGGGAAGATTATAAAACCCATGGAGTTGGGGCAAAGGTGCTGAAAGAAGTAATTGCATATCTCCAGATTAACTCACCCTGTTATTACAAAGTACTTTGTATAATCTCCAGTGCTTGTAAACCTGATTTACTGGTATTGGTATGTGTGAACCCCTCCTTACAGATTTCCTTTAACCCTCTCTTAAGGAGTGAACATGCATACAGTCAATGGCAAGAGATATATGTGATATTCTGTGGTTCATGAAAATCAAATAAATGTTCTATTCCTTCATCATCCCATAGTCATACTACCTCCTTAAAGTGAACATTCCTTAGTTAAAGAAAATGTTTCCACTGAATTTTTATTTCCGTAATTTCTTTTTTGACATGGTACATCCCCAGGGCCAAAATGTTCTCCTTAGAAATCATTTAGAATCATGTCGGCTCCCACCTCTGCTCTCTTTCAGAAAAGGAGAAATTGCCTTAGGAAAAGGGGTAAGATATTCCTCCCTTGCTTCCTCATATGGTTCTTGTGCAACTTCAGCATAATCATAGAGAAATTGAACAAAGGTGGGATTGGTGATGATAGCATGCTTTGGGAGTTAATCATCTGCCTTAGCCCTTTATTCAGCTGAAAGGATCATAGGCAAACAGAAGCTGAGCTCTTCTGAAACCTGAAGTTGCAGGGCAGGAAGCTTTCTGGAGTAGGAACAAAGCCTGTGAGGTTAAAACATTCTCTCGTATATTTAAGAGGGAAACTGGAAGAAGAGAGCTTTCATGTTTTCTTAAATACAACTATATTAATTTCTAATTCTACTGCTACAAATTGTGATAAACCAAATAGCTTCAAACAAAAGAAATTTACTATTTCACAGTTTTTGAGACTACAATTTCAAGATCTAGCTGTCCTTCAAGTCATCTTCAGAGAGATCTGTGGGCTCAGGGGAGACTCCTTTCCTTGCCCTTTTCTTAGTGTGGCTGGCAATCCTTGGTTTTCATTGGCTTATAAAAGATGTCTAGGGTTTCAGTTAATTCAACAGGTTTCATATTGCTGTCTTTGTAACACTTACCTGATGTGGTGGACAATATGTAGAGGTTGAATGGGAGCCACCTGAGGGACGGATTTTTATCTGTTTTGTCTCTAATGATTCCTTGATGCCTATATTAGTTTTGGAAATACAGTAAGACTTGATGAATCAATGGACAATCCTAAAATGTGGCTATCATAGTTTGTTTAGGTGATATATATTCTGAATTCCAAATTGGCAATTAGCAAAGTCTATGAGGCCAATGTGAATGTGAACTTCCTGTATGTTTCTCTGAGAGAAGAAGAGTAATCCTGGCAGTGTGGCTAATAAAAGCCTCTCACTGATCATAAATAATTTGATTGCTTTGATTTCTTGTTCAACTTTTTAAAGAAAATTAGTTAAAGCAATTACTAAATAAAATAGCCCTTGCTAAGAGTTCTAAAAGAGCTTTTAGATTAATTATATAGTGAGCACAGTTACAAAAATACTTTGTTATTAATAATAATTATTACATAGGTAATATAAATGCACAATAGGAAAAGGAATAAATATTTTTTAAAAGAAGAAAATACAATTGAAATCAACCTTTTATTCTGTCCCTGCAGACACTTTTGATAGTATATATTATTTTTGATTCATTTATTTAAAAAATGGGATCTTATTTTATCTGCATTGTAATAAATGTAGTGTTTTTATTGAAAATATATTTTCTTAATTTTCTATGCCATAAAATGTGATTACATAATGTTAATGGCTTCATATTATTTCACTGTATAGGTATTTTATGCCAGTTTTTTTTATTGTTCAAATATGATTACCAACAATATTTTTATGAGACTGATGTGAAAATTCTGTTAGTGTCTCTCAGAATTTTCCTTGGTAAAATTCTAAAAGTAGAATTACTGGGTTACAGGATAAGTCCAACTTCAACATTTTCTTTATTTGGTCTTTTTAAAAGATTAATTTATTCAGAACAAAATAAGTGTTTATCTATTTGAAATAACTGATAAAGAAACTAGCTGCTCAATTAACAGAATCACAGACCTGACAAAATTGTGATCTGTGAGTAACTGGGTTAAACTAAGTTTAAGTGACACATTTGTATATAATATATATTATATACAGGTATACAGAATACATATTAGAATTAGACTAAGGATAAACCTCTTCACATGTCATTATCTATATATTGAAAGCCTCTGAGAACAACTTATTTGGAGGAAAATATATGATTTATCACAACTAATTATAGGGAAAGATAATAGAACACATTTTCCTTGACTTTTAACTCAAGCAATTTGTTTAGTTCTCTTGAATTCCACCAAGAGGAAAACTGGGGCAGATGCTCACTTGAAGTGGTGGTGGTAATTGTCCATTTAAAATGTGAGTTCTGAGGATAGCAATGTTTTACAAGTCTGCTTGCAAAATGACACATAAAGATGTTTTATCTTAAGCCTTTCACTTCTATGTATTTTTGTCATATTCTCTGTTACTCTACATTCTAAAGATTTCATTAAAACAAACCAATTTCTGAACAAAAACGTAACTGGTGGCTTTTTCTACATCAGAGAAAATGTGTTCCCTCTGATATAGCCTTCTATCGTTCTTTTTTAGGAAATAATTTTTTACTCTCGGATCATAAGCCATGATTGTCCCTGAGGCAGATCTGGATGCAACAAAGTAAATATTCTGTGAATGACTTTACTATTTCAGTTCATGGGATGCCACATCAATGGCAAAAATTCAGCCCCACACAAAAATATTCAGCTTATAACTCAGAACAGGGGTCAAGAAAAGCACAGTAAGCTTGAAAGATTCTCCAAATCATCTGCATATAACTTAAACTTTTAAAATAGTTTCCCCTTAGGCTTTCTTTTCTTTATTAAAAATGGGGAAAAATTTTTTTATCTTGTTTTCTGAAAAAAATATATGAAGCTTATCAAAGCAATTGGAAGCATTTTTAATTGTAAGTTTTAATAAAATTGTGGGCTGATCTTTATTTTGAGGAGAGATACAGGAGACATGTTAGAGGAGTGCCAAGAAAAAGCTATGAAGACAAATTTGATGGAATATCATCACAATGGTCAAGAAGAAGTCTATAGGTTTCAAAAGAAAGGAAAAAAATACTTATGAAAGGACAAGATACAAACCGATGTATTTCTAACTAGATTAAAAAAAAAAAAAACTCTTACAATGTGTTTCCTCTTAGATTTATATCCACTACAGAATTGCTACATACTTCTATTGTTTCATTATCTTCTCTAAAGAAAATAATGGTGTACAGTCTTCCTAAACGTATAAAAATAGGTGGGACTTCAAGAAGCAAAATACTATTTTAATCTCACCTACACCAAGAAGTACAGGTTGGATTTTAAAAACCATATTGCACCACCCCGACACTTTTTATTTGGGGAGCATTCATTTGCCCCTAACAAAAAAGACTAAGAGCTAGAAAAAGAAAAATCACAAATACATTCTTTTCTGGCAAGATAGATCATGAGAAATGATTGTCTCAGAATCTTTATTTCTTCGGGGAATCAATTTTTCTCCTGCAGCCAGGAGACTTTTTAATTTGTATGTATGAATTTTGATCTTTAGTCTGCTAAGATGGATTGATCTGAAAAAAAGCATCCATCAAGTGACAGAGGATTGTGGGGGGGGGGGTGACGAATAACTTGTGTACGTTGATACACCAGGAGTGAGAGCTGTTTATTGTAGAATAAGAGTGGTATTTATACATTTTACACAGCTTATCTAATTAGCATAAAATAGATACAGCAGTCAACCAATAAGGAGAAAGTGATTGGTGAAAACAAGTAGTTAGCAGTTAAAAAGTGGTTGGCAGGTGGTAGCTGTTGACATAGGAGATAGCAGCAAGGTGCAGTTAGTAAACCCTGCCTTTCAAAATAAAAGTGTAAAAGTCCAACATGGACTTTCTTTGATTTAAAAATCTCACAAAAATGTAGAGAAGTATGTGCACTAAGTATTGCAGTTATACAAGGACATTGGAATCATTATTACATACTAATGTTCTTAATTTATGTAACTTCATATTCAAATTCCTTCAGGTTTTTTTTAGTGCATTTCTTGCAATAATAAGGTATTTTAGTTTTCTTCTGGGTTCAGTTTTAGGGAAAACGTCAAATAAGTTAAATTTATTCTGGCCAAAGTTTGACAGCTATGATTGGCTGTGACTCAGCTAATTTTCTTTTTCCAAAAATAAACTTCTAGTTAGGCTTTCATTTTGTTCACAAATTAATTCCAAAGTCCTGCATGAGGAGGCAACTCTGGGATAAAGGAAGTAGTTGGGAGTCAGAGAGGAAAACAAGATGATTACATGATGTCTATAAAAGAAAGATGGTAGACTACAAGGAACTTGGCAAGGTGCTATGGAAAAATACTTAAAATCAGCTACCAGAAAATGTTGGGCTTCCCTTGTGGAACTGCTGAAACTGAACTACATTATGGTCTTTCTGGAAACACATAATTTTTCCACTTCCACAAATCTTATTGAAAATTTCCATGTGGTTAATCACTAATCTAAAAAATAATATAAATATTAATTCTTATGAAAAAAACTAAAGCAAACTAGAGTACATGAAATCTGGGTACTAAATATTCTGTAGCTTTCATGATGGACTCCTTATTGTAGAATAATAAGTAACAAAACACAGTTTATTTTCCTGATCAAAATGTACGTGAAGAGGGGAGGAGATGAGAGGTATGGTCTGCTGGCTGTGACTAAGATTCCTTGGTGACAGGAAATAGTGTCATCAAGGAAGTAAATCCACATATAGAATGTTGAAATAATAGACAAGTAATCCAGCTTTGTACTGTTAGGAGGTAGCTGACAACAGAGCACTGCCTGGAACTATCTTTAAAATGAGAAAAAATAAGATCAGTGAAGTATTGATTTTCAAAGGGAGTAAAACCACTCCTCAGTGAGTTCTGAACTCATATTTTATTGGTCTGTAACTGTAGACCTTCATCTTAGGACCCAGTGGTTTGACATCTAAAGTCCTATTAAGCCTAAACCTATTTCTAGAAATTTTAAGCAATTTAAAGGGTTTGAGGCATCTATAGATCTAAATAATAATGTCTTCATTTTCTCCATTTTCTGTTGCCCACACATAACTTATATGCTGCCACCAGGACTCCATAAGGTTCAAAAGCAAAAATAAATAAATAAATAAATAAATAAATAAATAAATAAATAAATAAATAATGTTAACATCCATTTATTGCCAGTATCTAAGCCTGTTTGATTATAAAGATAATTACCATGGTCTAAATATTGTTCCCTTCCCTCAAAATTCATATTTTGATGCCGCAGCCCGGCTGGCTGCAGCAAAATAGCCGGGGGGGGGGGGTGACGAATAACTTGTGTACGTTGATACAGCAGGAGTGAGAGCCGTTTATTGTAGAATAAGAGTGGTATTTATACATTTTACACAGCTTATCTAATTAGCATAAAATAGATACAGCAGTCAACCAATAAGGAATCTCCACACTTAATTGATTGCTTTTGTTACTTCACAAACCACTCCCTCTGGCATTTTGCCAGGCACCATGCAGACTTGTTTACAGACTCTAACATTTCTCTGGCAAAATAACAGGTGCCAATCTGACTTGTTTACAGACCTTAACATTTTGAAATTTAATCCCTAGTACAGTGATTTTGAGAAGGAGAGGACTTTGGGAGGGCATTCATGAACAGAATTGGTTCCCCCATGAAAGAGTCCACTTGTTCCTCATGCCATGTGAGAATGCAGTAAGAAGGTATTACTGGTGGGGAATGGGTCTTTACCAGATGCCAAATCTTCTGGGAACCAATCTGGGGCTTCCCAGACTTCAGAACTGTGAACATTAAATCCTATGGTTTATAAATGACCCAGTCTGTGGTGTTCTGTTACAGCAGCCTGAACTAGGGTACTGTCATAGTCCATTTTGTGCTGCTGTAACAGAATACCACAGACTGGGTCTTTTATAAAAAACAGAAATTCACTGGCTGAGTTCTGGAGTGCAAGATGTTCAATGTAAAGGTGGTGGCATCTTGCAAGAGCTTTCTTGCACAGCCATCACATAGCTAGAAGTGGAGGGGTGAGAGGGAGACCCCACTCTCAAAAGCCCCATTTTAAAGGCATTAAACCCACCCATGGGTGTGGGATACTCATGGCCTAATTACCTCTTAAATTTCCCCCCTTCTTAAAATGACAAATTTCAACATGAATTTCAGAGGGGTCAAACACTGAAATCATAACAGATGATAACACAGGATGTAGACAAAAATAGTAAAACACCACTTGCCTCATAAGGCACATACAACTTTTCACTGTAGTTTTTCTGGTTTAGGGCCCTGTTGTGCTGTTTTTGGTGGTTGCCTACATTACACCTATGGGAATGATACATGTAATAAAAACCATATAATCTATTATGGCAAATGTTTCTTAACTAGATTACAGCGTTCTACATGGAGATTTTAAGACATGCTTAAATTAAGGAAGATCATTATTTTCATTGCCTAAGGGGAACAATTTTTGAAATGACTCTATATCTGTATCTGTCACTTTTCTTTAAACTTGAACAGTTCACTGTTTCCATAGAGTAAAAGATTCTCTTTCTCAAGGAACATAGACTTCTGTTTATCCTCTGAAGTACAGTATAAGTGATGACAGCAAAGCAATATTGGACCTACTGTGACCTTTACTAAATTCTGGTTTTTTAAATGTTAGCTATAGTACTAAAATCCTAAAGTTGAATTATTTTGATTTTTTTAAAAAAATTCATTGTCATTGTTGAAATAAAATTTGGGTAGGAAATCATTTCCCACAACTTTTAAAGCCTTGTATTTTATTAAAGTTAGAAATAAGTTAACTTTATGATAATATTTTTTTCACAATTTCAAAATAAACTTTTAAAGTACCAAATAAGTCACACTATTTTCAAGATTAAAAGACCTAAGTAGATTGCTATGATAGCAGTAAGTTATTATGATTTTAAAATAATTGCTCTAATAATATGTTTGTTTCATGTGACTAAATTTAGGTGGCTATTAGAACTTACCAGATGAAAATGTTATGGATGTTAGACACTAAATATAAAGTTTCCTATGTGTTGAATAGTTCCTATTTAGTGGGAGTCATCTTTTTAATCTGCACATCCTTGCCATTGTAATTATGGTCCCTAATTTTTCTAACACATCAGTCAGTAAATGAATTACTGATAACAATAGGGCAGTCAGGTAATTTAGCTATTAAATTCAATTACCTTGTCTGTCAGACCTTCTGCTCTGATGGTTTTAGCACATAAAACTCAATTCACCATTTCCCCTTTGGTCTTTCTTCTGTCTGCCTTACTTCATTCCCACACCTTGTTCTGGTTAGAGATCATAGTAGCTCAAGGCCCTCTCTGATTCTGAGGATCAGTTTTCCAGTGACTATATCCAATTTCTTATATTTCTTATTGTCTAAGGAGAAATCTCATCATCATCTCCTCTTAAACTTTCCTTCTGTCAGATCCTGCTCATATTTCCTTCTTAGTTTACTCATCTTTTTCATTTGTGGCCAAAAAAGTATCAATAATGCTGTTTCTTGCAATAAAATTAGCATGAGACAGGAAATTTGTATGTGTGATTTCCATTCACAGTTTCTAATAATCTCAGTTTTGGAGACCATGCTCTCATTCAGGAATTCAGGGTTGTCACTTCTAAATGGAGTATCTAAAATAAATTGTCTTTAAATTCTTTGCAACGCTAAATGCAATTGTTATGCAAATGCCATTATTTCTGAATATAGTCCAGCTTCCTTAAAGTGACTGTACTAGAATCAAAACAATTTATTGGATTACCTGACTCTATGTTACAGAAATCCTTTGGGAAAATTATCTAAATAAGGCTTAAGAAATAATTATCAGTCCTATCCCCTCTCCTTTTACAACTTCCTTTTCTTCTTCTGGACACAGATTTAGCCAGTTTTAGGACATTATTTTTTCAAAAGTGTGCCAATATCTCTGGGCCCTATGGCAAGATTCCCTGAAGTCATTGCCTAAAGTCCCTTTGCTTAGTATATGTATATTGCCATAGACATCTTGGGGAGAAATTTAATTTCTATATCTCAGATTAAGTAAAAGGACATGTGCCCAGATTTCATCAGTAGCCATAATTTCTTCCAGAGTAAAGTTTTTGACAAGTATCAGAATACTCATCCTTGGCTGTAACAATCAATTGGTGGTACTCTTCCTGCTTTTTTTCCACCTATGGAAACCCACTCTGACTTGTGTCCAAGGCTAAAGAATGTCAGCTTTGGGTTAAGAACTATTCAAGCAGCAGAATATGAAGTTCTTTTTCCATGAGCAGAAGAACAATTAGATTTATAGATTTCTGGCCATTTTAATTTAGCAGGAGGAATAAAGGCAGTGTGAATGTTTTTATCCTACCCGTGGTGTTCATGTTTTTAGAAAAGAACAGCATTGGAAATTACAGTCTAGGAGTCCAGGAGAAGAAACATCCCTGAGTACAGAATACCCTACAGCCCTAAAATACCTATCAAGATATACAGCAAACAGATTTCATCTACTGCACTGACTAAAACTAGAAAACAAAAAATAAAACGAGTTAAGGATTATGCCTAAAATAGAATGTAGTATTGTACCAAGGTACTGAAAAGAATGTTCTTATAATAATCAAGAGCCTATTACGATAATTTATGAAAAGTTATAATGAATAATTAATGTATGTCTCTGTTTGTAAGAAGTGTATAAGATATGATCTAATTGTATAAGATATTGTATAATATACTAATTATATAAGATTATATATCAATGTAAGAAATACATAAGACATATAAAGTTCCAGACAAAGTGGTTGCCACATAATATGAATTTTTCACCTAATGTTAAAATATTCATTTATCTAGATATTTCCTTCTTATGGCCTTATTTTAAAACATGGCTCTTTAGATTCATCTTAACAAATTTTTCATCTTAACAAAGTTTTCTTCTTTCTATTTGAGTCTAGAAATTAACTCATTTTAAGTTTCTCTAGAATTACTTTTTTAATAAATATACTGAATTAGCATCCAATAGAGTTACATTCTTAACCATCCTGGGAACTGTTAAGTAAAATTCAAATTACAATCACAAGTTCAGCTAATTGTGTTACTTCATGAACTGCTTGTTTCATAGCCTGTTAAACACTATAATCCCCCCTTATTTTTAATAAATTGTGAAGAATAAGTTTTCCTGAATTCAATAATTTTCTGGGATTTCTGATTTCACACAATGCCATATTTTACAAAATATACTCTTCAGCTAGGTGCAGTGGCATATGCCTGTAATTCCAGTGACAAGGACGCTGAGGCAGAGAATCACAGGTTCAAAGGCAGTCTCAGCAAAAGTGAGATGCTAAACAACTCAATGAGACCCTGTTTCTAAATAAAATACAAAATAGGGCTAGGGATGTGGTTCAGAAGTTGAGTTCCCCTGAGTTCAATCCCAGGTGCCTACCTCCCCAAATAACTGGTTAGTGTGTATAAGATTGGCTTATTTGTATCAAATATTTAATGTTAATAATGAAAATTTCAAATTCTGAAAAAATGCAATGAATTAATGTGATTGTTGAGTGGGGAACACACACAGAAAGGGGCCAGAGACAAGATATCATCCCCAATCGCACACCTCTATTGACCTGCTTTCTTCCACCAGGTCCGACCTAAAGTTCCCAATAATACCTTCAAATAATTAATCCATTGATGAGGGTAGAGCCCTCATGATCCAATCTTGTCCCAAAAGCTCCAGCTCTGGACATTGCTGCATTGGGAACCAAGCCTTTAATATACAAGTTTTTGGGGAACTTCATTTCCAATCCATAAGGACATCTATCAGTATGATCTTGGAAAGGCTCTTAAGAATATACTGAAGCATATATTTTGAAGGTGTTAATCTTGACATATAATTAAAACAAACTAGAGATAAAGTGAATGACCAATAAATTTTTAAAAATCAGTTAAATGATTCACAATATATCACTACAATGAAATATTATGTAGAGAAATGATTTTTATTTGGAGAAAATATTAAGATACATTCGTATGACTTGTAAGCATATATCTCACATATGATTTTTTTTTTTAGAGAGAGAGAGAGAGAAATTTTTTTAAGATTTATATTTTTTTAGTTCTCGGCAGATACAACATCTTTGTTTGTATGCCGTGCTGAGGATCGAACCCGGGCCGCATGTAAGCCAGGGAAGCGCGCTATCACTTAAGCCACATCCCCAGCCCCACATATGATCTTAAATCATTATTAAAATTCAAATATATTTTTAAAATGAATTAAATTTATATTTGAATAGAAATACAACTCATAATTTATTTGTTGTCATATAATAGAAAAGATAAGGTATTCAATAAATATTTGAACAAGGAATGATTAGGTTAGTAGTTGAATAGATGATCTGAATTTAATAAAAAATTGAACTTAAAATTTATGATTATTGAGTATAAAATGTAAGAATAATATTTAAAAATTAACATTATGTACATGTAGACCTAACAAACACATACACCTAAATACACACACATACACAATTGAGTCTGTGTGAAAAAGATATAGATGCTCCTTGACTTATGATCATTTGATTTATTTTCCACTTTACAATTATGCAAAAGTTGTACACATTCTGTAGAAACCATATTTCAAACTGAGGAATAACAATCATCCTGGACCAGTGATACACAGCATGTTACTCTGCTGTGATGCTGGTCAGCAGTTGGGAATTACAGCTCCCAGTCAGGAGGATAAACTGATACTCAGTGTACTGTGCTGATAGTGATGATGTTCAGTTGGTACAGTGTGTTAAGTGCATTTTCAACTTGCTGAGTTCAATTTATAATGAAGTTTTTCTGGAGGTTAACCGCAATGTAAGTCAACAAGCACTTATATTAGGAAACCTTCATATCATTATTTAGAATAAAATAAGCACACGAAAAGTGAGTTGATAACCAAATTTAGATCTAACAAATTTGATAACTAAAATATAAGTGATAAAACAGAATTTAAAGATCTTACACACTATCTACAAAACTAACTGAAGACTTGCAATGATCATGTTACTTGATTAATTTAGATAATCAATTAAAAAATGAAACCAACATTTTCTTTTGGTGTAAATTTTCCCAAACTAAATTTTCCATGGATTAGGTTAACAAAAGTAATATTGTAGCTCTATTTATCCTATGTATAAACTTCAAAGTACATATTTGATATTTTCAACTACATTTTATAGAAAAATGGGCATATTGGGGAAGAATTGATAATGCCACACTACATACAAAGAAATCAAAGTCCATGAAATATCACCATTTATAATAATAATCCTGACAGTTCCTAATTGTAATCACCTATATTTCTAAGTAAATTAAACTATTTTATTCTCATTCCAAAGATTGTATACCTCCAATAAGTTTTACTTTAGGAATATCCCTTATTATTTTAACAAAACATAAATTGCACATTGTAGCATGAGGAAAAACTATTGTCCAGATGAACAAATATTTTCAAGAATGAATGATATTTTTACAGGTATGAAAATATTCACAGGGAAGAAAACAAGTTTGAAGCAAACATCCCATGTTTTCCTACTAGTAATAACCACAATCCAGTTTATCTTGTTAGTTGGTTTCCCTGGAATAAAAATACTCATATAAACTTACAACATATTAACACTGACAGCCTGAATTTAAACACTATCAGCAGATTCAGTGTGTTTAAGAAGAAAAACTAAATACAAAAAGAAAATAGTAATGAGATCCAGCTGGTGTCATACTGCAGTTTCAGTTGTCTGATTCTCATCACATCTGTCAGCCTCAGCAGTACCAGGAAACACCTTTTAGGTTTAGAGAATACACTAGCGTACACACCCATTTCGGGATATTCATGAGCTTCTCTTAAATTAAAAAAAAAAATTAAAGTTTGATTGTTAAGAACTATAATTTAGGAATTATCTACAACAAGTTAGGTTTTAAGCTCTGTTTATATTTAAATTAAAGAATATTTTATTCATAAAAATATGGCATGTCAAAAAATAAATTAAAAAAAATAATTATGTTGTGTCCAGTTACACACATTAACAAACCATTCTAACTTTACTTATATTATGTTAAAAACTAATGAGAACATTTTGAAGTTTCCATAAGTCAATTGGCATATAAATATAGAACATATAAAGCAATTTGCCAAGTTTTGAAATGTAGTTTTTTTGTGATGAAATATAATTCAGATATTTATTCAAAGATCCAAGATACAAATCTATTGACTATTGGCACCAATAGACAGATGAAAACATATAAATAAATAATTGCGAAGAGTATAATGAAAACAAAACAAAAAGATAAAAATATACAGTAAATGAGCAAGGGAAAATACATTTAATATATTGAGAAAAAAATTAGAGTGGCACCATTTCAGTATCTCTTAAACTTTATCTTTAAAAATTTACATTTAACTGTTTAAAAAGGCTTGTACCTTTTCTCAAGCTTATTATCATCTTTAGTATAAAAAGAAGCTTTTAAAACAACATGACTATAAATAACTAGCCCTTTTAAGAGACTACCATTTAGTTCCTTCTAAACAATATTTCCCCTGAATAAGAAAATGCTTCTCAAGATTCAATAACCTATTCATGAAACAGCATGGGTCTATTTCAAGGTCTCTCATTCCTGAGAGACACAGGTTCAATCCTGCCATGTTTGGGATCATTAATGATATTTCAAGATGGAAAAAAATATATTATTCTTGTATTCGTTATGCCCTGTCCTTATGTGGTGAAGGAAGTCTCAGGCTTTGAAAATCTTACTTCATGAGGAAGCTTGACTTTTGTCAAGTTATCTGTAGAAGAAGTGAAGTAGCAGTGGTTGTCTTTAAACCTTGTTGAAATCTGAGGAAAAAGAAAGATTCTGATTTGAGTGGGAAGTGGGTTGTGGTGGGCAGGAGTGTCAGTGCAAAACGATGGGGCTTAAGAGGGCTCTTGTGAAAATTTTACGTACATGACTTGAGCCTTTGTAAGAGATTTCTTTTAAAGGAGAGAAGTTTTTACTTGATGGAGAGGCCAGATGTCTCAGGTTATTATTGTAATCCTCCCTGGTAATAATCCTTCTTCACAGGGAGGAAGAGAAAAGATCTTCAAGGAAAACCCAGTTGGGCAGGTTTCCTTAGAGCAGTGTCAGGGATACCTTCAAGTATCAAGGTACCCTAGTTACCTATGGAACCAGGTACCTTGATACTTGAATCAGCAAGAGAGTTTCAATTGGATAGAAACACAAAGGAAATGATGATCTAGTCCCTAGTGGCTGCTGAGGAGGCAATCCTATTTGTGCAAAAGCTCTTTAAAGTTCATTGACGTTATAAAACACCAAAGGCCAATTTACTTAGTTCATTTTAAACTTGGAAAAAAAAAGAAGGTGGGGGATAATTTGAGCACCTTCATCTCAATAGGGAGTTGTAAATGAGTCCAGCACTTAAAACATGAAAGGGACTTATTTTGCTGCAGAAGTTCTCTTAATTTTGTTGTTCTGTGGATGAAAGACCTTTCCATAGAAACTGAAAAGAATATTGTAAAACAGCCTCTAGCATAAAAATACGGACATTTAATATTTCAGATGGCCTTTAAAATGTACTAATAAAATTGAATAGTTTTTTTTAACTACCTTGTAAGCAAAAGAGTTGCAAATGGGAATAATTTATAAGTTTTCATTATGCAATCCTCATGATCCTTAGAATAATAAAAGAGTAGGTTTCAGTGAAAAAAAAATCTTAATAAGCCAGGTTTGAAGATTATAAGAAACATGATGGGACTGCATGGTTGGCAAAGGATTCTTGGCAAGATGCAACAACCTAGCATTAGTGTTGGAGCAATTATTTAGCTTCTCATTTTCTTTGTGTAGTTTATGGGCTTAATCACTTTCATACAAATTCAATCATGAGGCAATGCCCTTCATAGTTAGACTTAGTCACATTGGCAGTGCACAGTAGATGAAAACTCTTCACACATGGCTTCATTCACCACAAAGGAAGTTTCCTGTATTTGTTTTTTTACTTTTCAGCTCTACAAAAGAATGGAGATGTGGCTTTTGAAATTAAGTGCTTGGAAAGGAGCCATAGACAGGTGTCAACAAGCCTAGGCCTGCTTTCTCTTCCACAAAGCAATGGATTTATTTATTTTTCCTCTGTGCTGAACATAATATGTGGAGAAGCAGACCCCAGGTTAATGTAAAATAGATTCTGAACTGGTTTGTTAATCAGCATTCTGAATTATGCCGAGGAATGTTCTGAGTGTATTATATTGAGCCCAAGTAACACAAAAATTATATATATTTATAAAAGAATTAGTTGATGAATACAGATGTGGGTGGCATTTTCATGTCAGTGGTTTGATAAAATGCTTTATTCAATTGTTTGTCTCAAAAAAAGAATGTTGTTTCTATTGAAAAGAGTTTCAGATAAACCTTATATAAATACTATTAGCTTTAGAACAGTACAAATTTCTTTGGACTTAGATTCCAATTGAAACATACTTCCTACTTGAGATCTTCTCTGATCTTCTGTTACTTTATTTATATCCCTTACCATGTAGTTTGTCTTATTTAAATATTTATTTCTGCAATTAGACTGTATTCCTTAAAGATAAGTACTAACATATTTATTTTTGTATTTCCAAGATCTGCCCAATGTCTGATGCATGTAGTATTCAACCAAAAGTGACTTTAGTATAAATAGGAAATAAATATGTAAGTACTCTGAAGAAAAAAAAAAGACTTAAGTCTTGAAGAACAGAAAAGTATTTATTGTCTTAGGCCATTTATAAGTTACACAATGGTTTAATCTATGGATTTTTAAAACATACAGTCTTTCTAATCGTAGACATTAAAATAAACTTGTACTTAAAATCTCCAGTTAAAATACTTAAAAAAGCGACCTAATCAAAAATTTAGGGTTGTGAGAGTTATTGAAGAGGATTCGCTAAACATGGAAACAAGAGCCTTTAGAAGATGGAGCTATCAAAATTGTTTTCAACCCAGCACAAATTCTTTAGGAAGTAAAGCCCGGGTTTATTGAACTCAAACAAAGAGATGCATCATACCAATTGAGGTGCTTGCTACATTTATCACAGCACTCTTGCAGATGATATAGAAATGTGGAAAAGATGAGAATGCAATTAGATGGTTAGTAAGTGAACAAATAGTGACACATCATAATGTCAACTAAAAAGAGGTCTCTCATCATGCCATGGACAAAATGTGGTTTCTGTCATATTTGTAATTAATGTGGGCAATTTCTACTTACAAAAGTTTGAAAACACAAAATTGGGAGGAAAGTCACTACAATGGATTCGTGATGTTTCCAAATACTATTGACAGTCTAATCAAATATAACATTAAACATAGCAGGGATTCATTTCAAGCTACTTACATATGGAAAAATGAAAGTATTGGCTTTATTTGGGGGTGAGTTCAATTTAAGTCAATAGCGCAATGTCAAATGAGCTAACACATTATTCCCCTACATCACATATTCATTGGAGATATCAGTCTTGTTCTACATTCAGAATAGAACAAAATGTGCACAATATTAATTTCTGGGTATAATACTAGTAAGGGTATTACAAAAGTTGGAACTTGCTCAAAAGTAAATATCTGGGTTAAAAAGAAAATCATGTCATGTAAGAGTGTTTAATGGGAAACACTGTTTGGAGACAGATTTTCCAAAATCTGTTTATGAAAGCAAATACTGTGTTCTAGACCTGAAAATAACAAATTTTTTCATGCTGATTCCAAAAGCCTTAGAAGTCACCATGTAACCTTCTGTTGCTGAGAAACCAGGAGGCTTCATGCCATCCATATTAATTGATGTTAAGGTTTATGCTTTACAACCCAAGTTCTTAGGCTTGTTCATCATCAATGAGTTCACTAAGGAAACTTCTTCTTTTATATATTGTACACCCACCTTCAATTGTACATGGAATTATACTTCCCCTCACTGTCCATACCACAGCTTTCAGATGTGTCTTCTGAATGACTTTGGTGATGTTTAAAAACTCATCATGTCCCCAAAACTTGCCCTTACTGAGAAAAAACTCTTTTCTTATATCTTTCCAAAGGGAGAAAATATGTTTTCCTACATACTATAAGGACTGAAAGTGGTATTATCATCTTGATTTATAAAGTCTTACTGTTTGCTCTCATGTAGTATTTCTTTATTTGAAGTTTATAACCTCTGAACATATTGTCTTGGTTTGGAACTAAACATCTCCCAGAGAGCTCATGTGTTAGCAATGTCCAGAGGTGAATGTAGCAATGGTCAGAGGAGAAAAAAATGAATTATGAGAGCTATAATCTCCCTCCTACTTTGTACAAAATGATTATTTCCACATTTGCTCTTATTTTCTTACTCCAGGATTAGAATAAGTGGTCGTCCTTCCTCATCCTTCACAAGTGAAGCAACTTCTCTACACCCATCATGACCTGTATATTTTATGATATTTGTCCATCAGGTTTATGTTGTTTCTCCATATATTTTGTTTCTTGCAATCTGTATTCATTCTCTGCACACACACACAAACACACACACACACACACACACACACACACACACACACAAGGATATACATATCCAAAGTTAACAGTTCAAAGTACTCTCGCCAATGATCAATAGATACCAACCTATTTCTCCCCAGTTTCTCCATGGCTCTTGTTTCATTCTTTTCAATTTGCTTTTTGGCCCCATCATCAGGCTTCTGTTCCTAAATGACTAGTACTTTCTTTCCAGGAATGAACTCTCTTGCAAAAATATTCACATGGTTTTAACCAAAGCTTATAAGTTCAATAGCCCCAAATAGGTATCTTTAAGACACTGAACTTACATTCCAGAATGATTAATCATATTTGAAAGTCAACATGATTGGTGAAAATTTTACATCACCTTCTGTTTTCCATCCCTAATATTAATTTCCAAAACCTCAGTTAATAAAGCTGCTGTCTATAGAGATGTTAAGTCCTGATATCTTTGATTCAGTTTAGACATTGCTTTCTTCCACATCTAATTCATTAATATTGCTAAAGATGCTTTTCAAATTTCTCTCCCATTTCTTATTCTGCAGAAACTTCTGTGGTTACAAGCTATCACCACATTGTATTCATGCTATTAAAGTAGCCATTTTATGGGTTTCCTCACTTCAAATCTTACCTGCCTTTAATATAGTTTTGATAACACTGGCAAATAACAAACATGAAAGCACGATTGACTTGTGTAAATGCAGTGTAATTTGAATTCACTTTGAAAGTAACTTCAAGGAGCTACTAATAATTTGACTTCACTTTGAAAGTAACTTCAAGGAGCTACTAACCATATTATATACCTGGTTAAAAAAATGATTAGTCATTTTAAAATCACCATACATTGATATGATCAGTCTAAAAAATAAATTTATCATTATCATAGTTAGCCTCCTGTAAGCTGATTGGAATGCACCCTGTGCAAATGCCCTTCTGAATTGAAGCAAAAAGGTGTGCTTTACAAAGTGTTGTCATTCATCTGTATTCAACTAACAGTGGAACTAAGGGAGTGGGCCCATCCTACCACCATCCCAATTACAAGGAACTAATCCTGGCTTTCAGCCTATGCACCCAATTGGCATAAACCCCCCTCTCATTCTCACTCTTGGCTTCATTTGATAGCACTAAAATTTATCCTGGCTTGCAAAAACAAACAAAAAGCCCAGAACCAAGAGGACTTCTGGATGTGAACTGTAAAAAGTAATTATAGTGACTTTGTGATATTGGAATCTGAAAATAACTTGAAACTTAACTCAGGACAGGGACTGAAGTTAAAGGTAGACCATGAATCCTTAGTGACTAGAAAAAACAGAGAAAGGAAGGTACAGAAGCCATTTATATTGAGCTCAGAAAAGTCACAAAATGAGACAATTCTGAGTCCCTTCAGAAGCTGAATGACTGTAATATCAAGCTATAATTTGAATCAGTAATGTTGAATATCAAAAAGGAATCACTGTAGCCAATTAATAATTATTAGTAATTATTAATTGCTAATAATCATTAATAATTATGCTTTAAATTATTAGTGATTATTAATTATCTTTAATAAGAATCTTAAAATATCTTTTATTTTTTATCTTTAATAATTATCTTAAAATATTGATTTAATTATTAAATATTAATAAACTGCAATTAGCTCTAGTTAATCTAGGGAAAGATTAAATATCATGATCACATTCCCAAATTAGATGGCCTGTCACAAAAAAATTTCCCAACACTTGGAAACTGCAAGAATACTGGATGTCCTTTAAAAGTTTTCTCAGGGTTTTGTTTATCTATAAGGGAATGGAGCTTTAACTGACTTTCTGAAGATTAGATCACTTTACATGTCTGTAAGAGTAGAAGATAAATTATAAAAAAATGAGAATGATGAAATAAAATTGGCCCAGTAAGGAAAGGTAAAAGAGAATTCTGATCTGAAGAAAAGATAACCTCAAATATTACCTATTATTGCTGTATGGACTATATGGGTTTCGACATCTATTAACAAATTACTTGAGCATTTTTGAAGGCCTGACGGCCAAATTCTCTTTTTTATTTGTTATAATACCTTACTAGGTGGATCATTCATTAGTGAGTAGAATAAAACATTTCATCCCATTCTCATTTTCTGAGAGTCATGATGAACCATTTTTAAGGTTATATTTTAGGAGCCTTACAATCAGAAGAAAGAACTAGGAAAAACAATCTATTCAGAGATATATCTGTTATGAAGGTATAAGGGTTGTGTGACAAACCCAATGAAGATGATTGACTGATTTATATTACCCAAATATCTGAGCATCAATAAGATAAAGTGGAACAATCTTGCCAAACAAAATGATTCTACACTTCTACTATCTAGATATATAAGGTTTCTAAACATAGGAATCTTTAGTTTGCCTAAAGGCAGCAGGTGCTGGATTTTCTTATCACTTGGTTTATATGTGAATATGTCTTGAAAGCAATGAGACATGCCATTTTTGACAAGAGGGTGGAATTTTAGTAGAGGAATCTTTGTGAAGATTCCTTTGTTTTGACTGCAGTATATATATATGATTATATATGATTCTTTGTGTTGACAGCAGTATATATCGCTGAGTTTAAATCATTTGCACATTTAAATGAGTATTACATTATCTTGTGTAATTAAAAACAACAACCAAATGCACATCTACTTTCCCCTCAGGAAAAAAAAAAATTATCCTAAGTTAGGTGTAGTGACACATGTTTGTAATCCCAACACTTGGGAGATTGAGGCAGGAAGTTCACAAGTTTGAGGTCAGCCTCAGCAATCTGATGAGACTTCAACCACATGTGGAGACCCTGTCTCAAAATTTTTCCAAAAGGGAGTCTGGAATTGTAAAGTGGTAAAGCAAAAACCCTCGGTTCAATCCCAAGGAGGGTAGGGGAATCTATCCTGTCATTGAAGTTAATCAAATACATTTTGATTCAACAGACATTTTTATTCACCTACTCTGATTAATAAGGCAATGTATTAGATGCTGTAAGTACTAAGAAAAATGAATAAGGTGGCATTTTTTTGTAAAAGAGCTCCAAATTAAGTAGGAAAGAATGAAACACAATCCTCCTGCTTCAGCCTCTGAGTTCTGTACTCCTCCACCCAACTCAGAGTAGTTTTTGAGGAGAAGGGGATTTAAAAATTCATTATAATGAAATAAAAACCTATAAGGAGTAGAGCATAATAATCTTAATATTCCTACCTCTCATTGATGAATAATTAATTGAAATACTTGTTAAAATAATTAGGTAATGGGATTTATTATTTTCCTAAAAATGTGCATTTCATAGATGCATTATAAGTATGGAGTGTTAGTACATTTTAGATTTTTCATATAAAAATAAAGAGGCCATCACCCAGGCACAGTGATGCATCCCTATATTCCCAGCAACTTGGGAGGATGAAGCAGGAAGATTGCAAATTCAAGACCAGCCTTACCAACTTAGATAGACTCTGTATCAAAATAAATAGATAGATAAATAAATAAATAAATGACTGGGGTATAGTTGAGCAGCAAAACATTCAATCTTTAGTACCAAATAAATAAGTAAGTAATTATGAAAAATACATAAATTAATTACTGTGGGAAGAAAAGAAGAGCTGCTCAAACTGGAATGGCATCAAAAGCCCGTCTGAAATCCAAAGGTAGATGTATATAACAATGAAACAAATTGGAGACCCAGAAACAAACCCAAACATACATAGCCAACACCTGTTTTTTGACAGGGGTCCCAAGCATACACAATGCAGAAAACATAGTCCTCGTATTAAGAAAATTAGATATCACAGCTGAAGAATTAAGTTAGATTCCTATCTTATACAATATACAAAAATCAGCTCAAAGTAGATTGAAACTTCCATGTAGGGCGTGAAACTATAAAACTCTTGGGAGAAAAGATCTGAAAAGTTTCTTGACGTTGAACTTGGCGGTGATTTTGAATAAGACAACAAAAGCATGGGCGAAACAGCAAAACTGGAAAAGTTGGTCTATATCACATTTCAGAAGCTTCTGCATAGTAAAGAATACAAGCAAAGGAGCAAAAAGACAATTTACAGAACAGGAGAAAATATTTGCAAAGCATTTATCTGATGAGATATTAATACCAAAAGTATATAAAGAATTCATACAATTTAATAGTAAGAAAACAAATAACTATGTTAAAAAATGGACAAAGAACTTGAAGAGACATTTCTTAAGACATATAAATGTCCATCAAGTACATTAAATAGCACTCAGATGGTGTCATTAGAGAAATGCAAGTGAGATACAAAGAGATATCACCTGTTAGGAAGACTGTCATTTAAAAAATATGAATAAGGAAGTGTAAAGTGAGGACTTAGAGAAATCAGAACCGTCACAAACTGTGGGATGGAATGTAGAAGGTATATAGCAGTGAGGAATGGCTTTATTGCTCATCTCTCCAGTAACACTAGGCAGATAGATTGGCAAGGAGAATAGGTCTATCCCAAGATGATCTTGAGGAAGACAGAGGAAAACATTCTGTCTCAGATTTTCATCTTTAGGAATCAGGATCATGGGAAGATTTTATAAGAGAAGAAGGAGGCACAGTGGATAAAATGTAGGAAATAGTTGGGAATTTTACTAGGAGGTGTTAATCAGCAACATGTCAGTCCAACTTCCTTGATGCCCCTTACAAGCAGCATGGGAGGGCCTCAACCCCCATTAGTGTTAGGAAGTGCAAGATGCAGAAAAGCAGTTACAAGGAAATTGTTTTTAATTTAAAAGGGGGTCTGTTTCCGATATAGCCACTATGGGAAACAGTATGGAGTTTCCTAAAGAAATTAAAAATAAAACAATCATATGGTTCAACAATCTCATTTCTGAGCACCTATATGAAAAAATTGGAATAAGGATTTCAAAAAGATGTATTCCAGCCTACATTAATTGTGGCATTATTCAGAATGTCCAAGATATAGAAATAATGCAAAAGTTCATTGACAAATAAATGTATAAAGAAAATATGATATCTACAATGAAATATTAACCATTCATAATGAGAAGAAATCCTTCCATTTGTATGAACATGGATGAACCTGAAAAGCATTATGATAAGGGAAATGAGAGTCACAGAAGAATAAATTCCACATTACATTTACCTGAAGTATCCACAACAGTCATGAATAAGTATGAATACCTAATTATTTATTTATTTGATACTGAAAACTGAATGCAGGGGTGTTTTACTACTCAACTGCACCCCCACTCATTTATTTATTTATTTGTTTGTTTATTTATTTATTTATATTTATCTGTCTATACATCCATTTATTTTGATATAAGGTCTAAGTTGTTAAAAGCTGTTCTTGAACTTGCAATGTTTCTGCCTTATCCCCCCAAGTTGCTGGGAATATAAGGACGCACAACTGTGCCTAGGTGATTCCTCTTTATTTTTATATGAAATAGAGAACATAGAAAACAGAGAACAGAATAGTGGTTGTTGGGCTGGGACAAGGAGAAATGGTACCTGTTGATCAAAGAGTTTAAAGTTTTATTAGTTTCATGAGGTGCATAAGTTCTAGAGATCCAATATGCAACATAGTGCTTGCAGTTAACAACACAGTATTATATACACTAAAATTTTTGTTAAGAAGGTACATATTATGTTAAATGTTCTCACCACAACAAACAAACAGAAGGGGACACAAGAAAGTTTTGGAGATGATGAATCTTTTTAATACCTTGATCTTAATCATGATGTACATATATGCAAACTCATAAAAGTATATACATTAAACATGTGCAGGGTTTTTTTTATTTGTTGGCATATCAATTATACTTTAGTAGAGCTCTTAACACAACCAAAGGGCAGAGATAGGATAAAGGAAATTCTGGGAGGAACTTAAGGCATGCATGAAGTGGATGTATCAGGAAATACCAAGTCAACAGTGGTATAGGAGGGACTTCACGGAGAACCTGCTCCTAAAACTAAGCCTTATGTTTAGAAGAAGAAAAATATTTTCTCCCCAAAAGGTAGAATTGTTAGGCATTCCCATATTAAGTATGGAATAATTCCTCAGCACCTTCTGGAAATTTTAAGGAACATCTCAGAAGCCTTGAGTGTTAGAAGCTGCATGTTAATTGTTGAGCCCTGAAAAATGGAGAGTTGTTGAATGCATCATATGCCACTGTAAGGAGTTTGCTTTAGGTTACAGCCCCTGGAAGGAAAGAGTTATAGGAGATAGGCAGCACAGTCTTTACTCAGTGACTTTGCTATAGAAGTAGAAAGGTATAATGCAAAGATTGGACAATAATGAGCACTGATCTTTCAACAACATACTAATAAGTTTAATTTTGTTTGCTTCATCCTGAGCATCTTTATGCTTGACAGAATGCTGAGAAAAAAAATGGATTAAGAATGTGCATGATCAGTTAAGAAGATGTTCTAGAAGAGTTTTGTTTGGAGCAGGAGTTTGACATCAGAGAGAGAAGGATAGATTATTTTAAAAAAGAAGCACAAGTAGGTGCAATAAAGCTAGGAAGCAAGAGTTACATTGGAGATGGGGTGTGGGATTGTTAAAATATGAATTGGGATATGAAAACTAAAATTGAAGTAGTTTTCTATGGTCTAGTTCATTTGGGAAAGATGGAGAAAACTTTTTTTGTTTTATTTTAACAAAAGAAACATTTATATTTCAGGTAGATTTTAATAAATCATATAATAACATTACCATATCAATTAACCCATTAAGAAAATTCTCGTGTAAGATACATACGTAAACAGGTGAACAAAAACTATTTAAGCAATTTCATTTCTTTGAGAGATAAAATATTTAAAACAGATTTTGATTTTTAAGTGAGTGAAGAAGATAAGGTTACACCCCATCAAAAGTATATGACAACATAGCTTGAAATGAATATGTAGTTACATTAACATGTGCAAAATAAATAGTTCAAATAGGTACAAAGAAAGCAGCACTGTCTCTGTAAGAAAAAGACATAGTAGGTACTAGTGGTTTTCTCTTTAATTATTACTTATATAAACATTCCCCATAGCTAACTGGGAAGGCTTCTGTCTTCCAAGAAATTCTTATCAGAGATAAAGAGGGATCTGCCAAAACCTATAAAAAGCTTAAGCTGCTTCCTTCTTTTGCTGACTCATGAGAAAATGAGTGATATAAAGGAAGTATCCTGAATTATATCTCTAGTTACTTTGAAGTCTTAGATTGAAGTCTGAACAGTTCGAGGCAGGAAAGTTGGATTGTGCAGGTGGTGTTATCATCTCCTGCTTTGATTGAAAATATGCACTTTGGAGAAAAAGGAACATTTGGAATTTAGTCCATGCAGATGGTGTAACAAAAAAAAAGTGTTTCTGAGCTACATTTCATCATTTCATAATGATGGATGCCTGGTGAGAAGAGAGAATAGTTCATGAAAAAAAAAATGAAAAGATCTAAAGCTCAGGCCTTTTCTATAAGCTGCTACTTCTCATAGAAAGGCTCTCCAATAATTCTTAGTATCCTAACCATTTTAGATTATTTTTTCTTTAGATTAAAAACAGAAGAGATACTGAAGGTATACTTTTATATCTGAAAATATCACAAACATAAAGATGAAAGGGGTTGATTATGACTTCAAATGGAGTGTTTAATTAATAGGATGAAATGCATAAGGTATTAAAGTCAATTCCTACACCTAGTTTCAGAAATTAGTTGGACAGCTACAGGATGATGGAAAACAAGCTTAGCTACATTTTAAGGGGGGGAAAAAACCTGGATGGTTAAGTTTGGCTTTACAATTCCATACAAGCCAACTGTGTAATGTGGCAGCCAAAAAATATCTAATGAATCCTCAAACTGCATTAGCAAAAGTATAGTGGCCAAGACAAGTAAAGTAATAATTCTCTGGCACTTTTCTCTGCCCAGACTACATCTGGAGCTAGGTGTTAATTTCTGGCTGTCATTGACTGTTAATTATTATATACCCCCAGGAATAGAATCCATTCTACAGGACTGTCAAAATGATGGGATGTGAGGAATAGTTGTAAAAAAATTGTGCTCAAACTAAGGGAAAGAAGTTCTATCTTTTAAATTGTGTGTGTGTTGGGGGAGGGTATTGGGTCTGTATAAGGGAGATCATTTTTACAATTTAAACTCTTATTTAATAAATGGGTATGTATGAAGTAATCTCAAGTTGCTGAAGATTTTTCAAATGGAGATAAGGTGGATTCCTGCAGCATGTGTTTGAGTAAGTTCCTACTGGCTTATAGAAACTGATTGTTAAAAATTCAGGAATATTGGCGGTTGGTTTGGTACTTTGATATCACCAAACTGCAGGTATATTTACACTAGAGATATTAGTTAAACACTACAAATCAGGATTGTGTGATCCTTTGAGAGCTAGCTTACTAGCACAACACTGGACTTTTATAAATGATGCAGGTACAAAGATAAGGCATTGTATCCTTCCAAATCTAAAAGCCTATAGATGTATTCATATGTAGCAGAATAAAAACTAATTTAAAAAAAATACAGAAGGAAGTAATATGGGTAGTAACATCAGAGACATCTGTGAAGGAGGATGAATATAAAATGAGAAGAATAAAGGAAGAATAAATATTTGGGAAGTGGATTATATTCTATGGAAAAGGTGAAAAAAGGGAAACCAAATAAATTTCTAAATATTTTTGATTAAGGCATATAAGAAATTTTCCATTGTCAAGACAAATAAAATATTAGAGATATTTTGTCTTTTTTCTTTCATAAATAGATGTGTTAAGAGACAAATAAATGGAATTTATATCCAAAAGTCGCTAATTGGATAAACTACACACTTTGAATTTAACAAATTAGACTATCTTTCAAAAATGCCAATATTCTTTTGCTGTTTTTCAACGTTAAATATAAATATGCATAAGATCATTGCTTCATATAGCATTAATTTATTTTCTTCATTCTACAAGTCAGCGATAGGCTAATTATTCTTATATTTAATAATAAACATAATTTACCTTAATTCCTAGGGTATTTAAGATTCTTTGCATATGGGTGGCCCCTTTGATATCTATTTAATTAGCCCCTGACTTGGATGTTTTTGCTGAAATAGCCCCATTATAATGTTCTATAAAACAAAGATCTTGTAATCCTTCTTGTTATAAAAATTTAACCATCCTACACTTCAAAGTATAATCATTCTAAAATTTTTAAAAGATATTGCTTCCAAAATGTCTTTAATTGGTATATAAAATTTTAATAAATGTTTACAAATATTTTGTCTCAAAAATGGAAAGGAAAACTTTCCAATTTAAAAAATTTCTTTTCATTTCTTATTTCAATTGCACAATAAAGAAATAGAAACAGAAAGCTTCATATTTTTCTTTTTTCTTTTAAGTATATATACCTTTATGTATGGGCTCCTGAAATGGTAAAAATCACATTATGATTTAAATATTATAATTATTTTTTCACTAAATAAATTTTTACTATTTGTTAGCTCCTTTAGAGCAAGGCTTATATGTCACTCATTTTTGTGTGCACACAAATGTGCATATAAAACTATGTACAATTACTTAAACATGGTATATATGAAAGAAATGTTTTTGAAGGAACATTTTAGTTCAACCATTTTCCTATTAAATAACACAAGCAACATGCTATTTCTTTGTATATCTATCCATAGTGACAGAAGTCCAGCTCTGTATTATTCTCTTGTAGTCTGATTGAGGCTTTAATATTCTGTGGTCTTCAAAGTATCTAAGGTACTTTAGATATAAATTAAGTCTTGATTATTTTGTTAAAGAATAGAGATTTGAAAAAACAAATATATTTACAATTATTCTACCAAAACCAGTTTATACAAATAATACGTACACACACACACACACACACACACACACACACACACACACATATATATATATATATATATATATATATATATATATATATATATATATAAAGATATGGTCCATTATCCAAATGTTTAAATGATGTATTAGAAAATATTCAATAAGTGTTTAGGGAGTGAATGAATGCTTGGCCTAATACTTGTCTGTGTATTCATACATATATACATATACATAATAAATGTATGTAACATTTATAGACACATACATATATGTATCTATAATATTTATTTATATATTATATATTTACATATAAAATATATGCTTTAATGGGGGTTGGGCTGTGGCTCAGTAGTAGAGCACTTGCCTAGCACATGTGAGGCACTAGGTTAGATCCTCAGCACCACATAAAAATAAATAAATAAAATAAAGTTTAAAAAAAAGAATGCTTTAAAAAAAAAATATATATATATATATATATATATATATATATATATATATATGCTTTAATACACACACACACACACACACACACACACACACACACACACAAAGTTCCCTGCCCAAAAAGAGTTTACACTGCAGCAGAGGAGATACCATTGAATAATAAATATAACTGTAAAAGTAAATAATATTTTATTTTAGAACGTGATGAACACTGTGGGAGAGAAAAAAAAAAAACAAACGTAAAGAAGGTAAAGAAGTGAGATAGAAACAAAGATGCCAGCTTGTGACTATTTCATATGCTCATATGGACTGAGGACAAGGGCCAGATTCTGTATATCTTCTGGGAGTCAACAATTTTTCTAACAGAATGAGTGTGAGGAATAAGAAAAAGAGAGCAGTCGAAAATGAAGGCAAGGTTTTATACACAAAATACAAAGTGATAGTGTCACTATCTACTGAGATGTGGAAAGCAGCACATGGGACAAGTTTGGGAAGAAGTGTACAATGACATGAGGTGGGAAAGTGAAAAAGAGGTATCATCAAGGATGAGTCCCAATGGATAGATGAGTTGGTTCTTAGATTTCAACTACAGAATGAAGGTAGCAGTAACAGAGTTTCTTCCAATGGCATTGGAAAGGGGTGGTATACCACAGAATGGTAATTTAATATATACTTCATGCTGATTTGCATAAACTATAGAAAATTGGAAAACATTTCTCTCTGCAGCTAACTTAATATCATTTTAAGAAGTTATCTCTTTATGACGCAAAATTTTGAGAGAAGACATTCTTCAGAAACATTGATGAACATTTTTATGGTGTTAGAGTCAAGAATTCAGTTTTCAACAAATCTCCTCCCTTTTCTGCTAAGTCCTAAGATTTGTATGGGCTATGAATCTTTTTCATTAGATAATAACATGCCATTGATTTTAATTTTAATGAAATGGAATTTACCATTTTATTAACCAAAAGTAAGATTTTATTGACCTTTACATTGCCAATATAAGTTAACTTGTTGAGCTAATTAATTCCATATCTCATATAAAGAATCTTTAAAAACTACTTAAGAAAACAAATGTTACACAAATACAATATACAACTACATGCAAGTGAAAAAGCACCTTGTTCTAAGCTAGGTAGCAGTAAAAAACATGAACACATTATGATTCTAACTCACAAGAGTTCAGAGCAAGAGATTAGCAGACAGGGGAAATCAAGGAAAAATGGATTAAAAACTTTATTGAAGAATAAACCTTGGGGTTGATATAGAATGATCAAAACACTTGCCCAGGTAAGGCTGAGATTAGATGTGATGATTATTTTTCTTTATTAAAATTATATTACTTTTAAGAATTCATTCTTGTTTGACTTCCTATATTACTTCTAAAACCAATTTATTGAACTGTATTAGAGTAGGTTGGGCACAGGCAGAATGCAACTCTCTTCTTTTTCACCTCTAAATTTTGAATTTCAGGTGAATATTTTTTTTTCTTTTCCCTAATGAAGTTGGGTAGTTTCCAAGGTTTTTAGAAAACTTTCCAATAACCAAAATAATCTAAGGTTTTTTTTTTAACATAAAATTCAGACCTTTATTCAAGTGGAAACTTTTCTCTGACTTCAGTTCACATTTGTCACATGATGTACTGGCGAAGAAAGGTACAGTTGATGTTTTTTTATTCCTCTTGGTACACTTCTTTTCACATAGTCTGTTACTTCTTACCTCATATTTTGCCCCATGTTTACATCTGATGCTTCATATTTGTAGTTTGTACAGAATCATAAGCAGAGAAGTAGAGAAGAGAAATCTGGCAGGAAAAGCTCATCAGACAGGTTCAGTTGTAACTTCATGGTGAATCTTTGGATTAGCTGCAGCCTTTTCTTCTTGTTGCTTTTCTGATACTCTCTGAAAACTTCATCTTCTGAGTATACAATTGATAAAAGTTAACATTTACTATGGAAAAGCAACTCACGCTCAGGGCTCACGAGAGTTCATAGCAGCTACTTCAAACTATGTGTTTTCATGTTATGTATATTGATGTTATCCAATAGAACTTTCCTGAGTGAAAAAAAATATTTTAAATATGCCTTGTTCAAGATGGAGGACATTGGTCATATTTTACTATTAGTACTTTAGTACTAATGGCTGGTATAACTGGAGAATATTATTTTATTTTATTTTATTATGCATTGAACTTACATAGAATCATGTAACTAGAAACTACTGTATTAGGCACTGCAAGTCTAGAAGACCTCTAAATCCTTAGTTGGCCTATCTACTCTCTTTATATTGGAAGGGAAATTGACACCTATTATTTTGTCTAGACTCTTTGGTCCTTTGGTGGAACTGAAGTAACAGAAAGGCACACTAAACTACATACTTGGAAACAAATTCAATTACATATATCAACTATAAAATTTATTAATGAGAAAATACTTTTATTCAGTCAGAATAAATTAGGTTTAACAGTCTCCAAATTGAAATTTATATAGAAAGAATCATGTTATCATGATCCTAATGATAAAAAAGGGACAGTATTGAATGAATTATGTATGAGCAGCATATTCATCACTGTAATCAGCATAATGGTGAAAGGAGGTATAATCCATATCTTGCTCTGAAAGAATCAGTGTCTAAATTGAAAAAAATAAAAATTTTTATCTATGAAAATTCTACTGAACTATTGTAAATTTATATATTCTTTTGAGACAACACAGCAATAATACCTATGAAACCAGATATGGATTTCAATTTGGCAGTGAGGCATTGTGAAAAGAATAAATTTGGGAGTTAGAGGCTTCGATTTGAATTTCAATTTCTACATTACTAACTTTGTAATCACAGGCAAGTAATTACATCTCTGAACTTTGGTTTCTTCGTTTAAAAAATAAGTCTAGTTAAAACAATGTAATAGGATTGTATTAAACATATGTGATGTTGCATATAAGGCTTGGTGCATGACTGGTACTCAAGAGGTTTGAGAGCACTTCCCCAGTTCTACGACTGCTAGACCCCCACATCATTTCTTCTAAAAATTACTGCTTCATGTATTTTCAAAAATTTATCAAAAATGTCAACTTTAAATGCTGGTAGCTTGTACAAAGCACAGTTATTAAAATTAATATAAAGTACAACCACATGAAAGAATTTATCTTCACCATTTTTATAAAGTAATCTCATTCTTCATTGTGAGTGAAATGCTAAAATATTTTGCTTATTTCCCAGCCAGTTTCTTTCTTTCTTTCTTTCTTTCTTCCTTCCTTCTTTTCTCTCTTTATTGGATCAATGATGCTTTTATCAAGCAAGGAGGGGTACATTTTCAGGAAAGAAAATGGCAGCAGGCTACAACAAGGGTCTGAGTTTTATAGGATTCAGCAGGTCCAGGCATGAGATTGAGTTGGTTTGGCAGCATCATTTAGGATGGGACAGGAGGGGAGATAAAGAACTTCCTGGGGCCTATTGTCCTGGGATCACCTGATTCAGTCAGGTTGGGGGGTCAGGTGGGAGTTCCTTTTGTGTTCTACCCATTTTCCCTTCCTGCCTTCTCAACAGCTGAGACCTGCACTTCTAAATGTCAAAACCTCCAATTTACCACAGATGTCTCCCTGAAGATGGCAGGAAGGTGGGTGGAGGAACAGCTGCAGATAGGGGAAATGCCCTGAGGCTTATTCTCTATGTCCTTCATTCCATACTCTGAAGGGGTATAATTAGTTGGGGTGACATCATCATATCTGGCTACTTCCCACTGAAAAGTGGCATTGCTGGGGCATCTTCTAGTGTCTGAAGAAGGAACATAGTTTTCACATATTTTTCAGGGGTGAACCTGGAGTTGGTGGAGATGCGTTATATTAGAAACCCCTTGCTGAGGTGCAGTATTTCCACTTTAAAAGTCTGGTGCTGAGGAATGGCTGGGCTGCGCTTCCCCCTCTATTCCACCATCTTGTCCTCAGCCAGTTTCTTACTCTTCCTGTATTAACTCACTGCTATAGAAAAAGAATCTTTGTTAAAAACCATTTTTATCAACTCAAGTCTACAGTGGAAACTATTTTTATTTTAGATATAACTAATAATCATTCTGGTTCATCACAAAAATCAAGCCAGTTGTCATTCTTCGCCATGCTCTATAATTTTGCAAATACTTCTTGTTATTTCTGGTTTTGGTACCATTGTAAAACACAATGACAAACTCAACTCACTTAAGTGAAAAGAATGTATTGTCTTCCTAAATCACCATTGGGAAGGCTGCAGGGATCTGGCAGTAGACAGGTTAGAATGTGACATTCAGAAGACCATTAGAACACTCATCTTTTCACTTCTCTCTCCCATTTTGTGCCATATGTTGGAAGACATAATTCTTAGAAGCCCTGAGCTCTTATTCTAATGGTTTCATGATCTCAGAAGAAAAGATCTTCTCTGCCATATGTTCAGTTTTATAAATATCAATAAAAGATCCAACTGGTCTTTCCTGTGTCAGGTGCCCATCTTCACCAAAAGTAGGGGATGAGACAGTGGACTTGGCTCAGCTTGGGTGATTTGGAACCCCAGGGCAAGAAGAATTGCATATCTACTAGAGGAGAGGGAAGGAGATGGGAAAAGGTACTTTGATCATTGCCGACACCAGATCAAAGAAAACATTTTCTCCTTAATGATTCTAGTATTTTCAGGGTTGATAGTGCATGGTCAGTTCATCAGCTTTAAATGATTTTCTCTCCTTTTATCAAGCCATTCAGATTTATTGTTTTGGAAAAACAAGCACAATATTTACTTTCTAACCTTGTTGTCTGATTATTCTTCATTTGTATTTACTCAACACTAATTATAACTATATTAAAGGAAATAGAAATTGGTGTTAGTGGTTTTGGATCTGAATCTGGTTATGTTATTAGTTGGTTTTATAATATTTTGCAAATTCTATAAATGTCTTCAAATTTAATTTCAGTTTTAAGTCAAACAATTCCAATATTACTGTTTTAGCAATTAACACTAAAATTATTCTTATGAAGAACTACCATCTCCTTCCATTCCACTTCCTGCCATTTTGCAAATGTCTCTTTAGCTCTCTTCGCACTTTCTTGCAAAGTTTTGGGACCATTTTCTTATGCGTGGTGATCTAATATTCCATAATTAAGTGTCTTGTTATCTGTCTCTTTAAAATTCATTATGCAGTTTGAGGGCTCTTTTACTTGAGAAACTCATATTGCACAGTACTAGGAATTTTCTTTTAGTACTACTTTGATAATAGATTCACTTTTCCAATAATAATCCTGATCCTTCAATTTCTTCTCCTCCTCCTCTTTTTTTTTTTTTTTTTATACTGGGGATTTAAACTCGGTACACTTTACCACTGAACTACTTCCTTAGATATTTTTATATTTTATTTTGAGAGAGTCTCATTAAGTTGCTTAGGGCCTAATTAAGTTGCCCAGATTGGCCTCCAATTTCTGATCCTTCTTCCTCAGCCTCCTAAGTCACTGGGATTACAGGCATGCACTACTTCATCCAGCTGATTTCTCTGTTTTGTTACTTTGGAACTCCTAATACTTAGATATGAGATTTCCATATTTACCCCTAAAAAATGTTTTATCTTTCAGCTCCTAATCATGTATTTTGCTTTTCAGTGTTATTTTCTGGGTTAAATTTCTCAATCTCTTCTTTTCCAATTGAACATACTTACATATATATTTTCACATATATATATATATATATATATATATATATATATATATATATATATATATATATATATTCAATCACTCACTTTTGTTCCTCTGGCAAGAATGAGGCAGCTAATTCTGAGAGCCTAGAAGGAAGTTAGCATTTTAAAAGAAAAGGCCAAGGCAGTGACTGGCAAAGGGTAGGGAACTGTTACAGAAAAACAGAGCTGGAAAGCAGTTACATCAGTAAAACCAGATTCTATCTGGGACTACTGCAAAGAGGTGAAAAGAAACCTCTGTATACAACTGGCCTCGATTTTAATTTACAACCTGTTAAAGTAGGATGTTACAGTGCTAGATGTAGGAAACATAGGAGATACTATTTGTCTTAGTTATGGAAAAATCAGTAAAAGGGAACAGAGGGTACAGTAGAATTCTCACAAAAGCAGCAGGAAAGACTCTGGATGAATCAGACCATGGTGACCATACATCACCTGAGGGATAGTGGAGAATAAGGAATTTGTTCAGATATCAAAGATGGTCATGTAAGGAAGGTAAGGGATTCTGGGCAATCCAATTTAGTAAAATTCTTGCTGAAACTGAGTGATGCATGGTGGATTTGGAATTCGAAAAGCTGAAGCCTAATTCAGAAGAGAACTCAGAGGATTCTAAGTTTTGGTGAAGGAGACTCTGTCAGAAACTAGAGGGATTCCTGTCTTCTGATCTCCTTCTAGTGCCTACTACTGAGTGCAACAGAAAGTCAGGTGGCAAGGCTCTCTGGGAAATGTAGTTTGCAGAAAACCACCTTCAACATCACTGAGAAGAAGAGCATAAGGTGAAACTGAGCATGGGCTTGGTCCTTTTCAAACAACTTCCATACATATTAGATTTTCAATACATATTATGTGAAAATTTAATTAAAAGTAAAAATATTTAAGAAATTTATATAAAATACAAATCAGAATTAAATAACAGAATGCATAATTAAACATCCCTATACTTGATTAATAATAGCTAATATTAAATTCATATAGCATGACAGATACTGTTATAAACTATTATATCATACTTACAGAGCATTACACTACAGTTTCAAATACTATAATTCCATGGCTAACTTTTGATTCACAAAGTTTAGAATTACCTGTTTACTTACTAACTGTAAATTCCTTTTTCTAAATCCTTAGCTCTGCTCATTCATACATTTCAATTTGAAAGAAACACTAATGATTAATTTTATGTGTCAATGTGACTGGGTCATAAGGTACCCAGATATTTGTCACATGTTATTCTGGGAATTTCGGTGAGGAATTGTTTTGGCTGAGACTAGCATTTAACTCATTGCTTAGTAGATGCTCCCAAGTGTAGGTGGTCTTCATCCAAAAAGGTTGAATCTGACTGATTAGGAGAGAAGTCTTCCCACCTGACTGCATTTAAGCTCAAATACTATTTTTTCCCTGTCTTTGGATGCCAGCTGAAATATGTTTCTCTTCCTGGATCTTGAGCCTGCCAGAGTTTGGACAGAAAATATACCATCAGTTCTCCTGGGTCTCCAGTTTACTAATTTATTCTGCATACCTTGGGGCTTGTCAACCTCCATAATCATTTGACACTTCCTGATTCTATCTCTCTCTAGCTCTCAAACCCTGACTACTACAGAATCCAGTATAGCTCTTAGCACAATTTCATTTAAGTCAGTATTTATGTTCTGCATTATTATGACTACATAACTATTTTTCCCTTGAAAAATCCAGAATACAACTGGGTAAAAGAAGAGGATACTACCATTCTGTATATAGACTTTCTCTTCTTCCTGTTTTTATTTTTACCACCAGAATTCTGCCCTAATACATAGTTCTTAAGTGAAACAAAGGAGTGAAAAAGCAAGAGAGACTGAAAATATTCTCCTGATCCTCTTTACCTCACAATACAGTTGTGTAGTCATTCAACAAACAATTATTGAAGCTTTCTTCATTTTGGACTTTGTATTAATGTTTTAAAATCTAAAAAGATGTCCTTTAAAAGCTGGACTAAAACCCAGTCAGGAAGTGGCACTGGGTGAATATTAATTCCATCAGAAAATATCCTTTCCTAGAAGCTGATTTAAAGAAGTGTGTGTGTGTGTGTGTGTGTGTGTGTGGTGTGAGTGATTTGTTTTTTAATACACAGCTTCAAACCATGAAATTTTTAAATTAGCAATTATATGTAAGGTCCATAGGTAATTATTACAAGTTAATGACAACCTGACAACCTGTCTTAATAGCTCTTAAATATCACTTACTTTAAAAAAATTGAGATCATGAACATTCTTCTGCTAATTATGCACTTCATTTGCAATATGTTTTGTGAGACTGTTAAAGTTTGCAGCAAAGGAATAATGCTAATGAAATGTCAAAAGAATGGGGAAAAAACAATTCTCAAATATAGGAAACTGAGTAATTATTCCACAAATATTGGAAAAATTCACATTAAAAACAAGCCATTTAAATCTTAAGTGATCGAGAGTAGTTCCTGAAGTACAAATAAATAAAATGAAGAACACTAATTTCTTTCAAAGAAGTCTTTTATACTATTTCTACAGCCTATCTTGTAGAGGCTATTTCCACAAACTATTGAAATTCACTCATTGCCTGGACTAACTGCTCCATATCCAAAGTTCCCTCAGTAAGAGAAGAACCAAGAGAGTTCTTTAGATTTGTGTGGGTCACAGTAAATTTCAAAGTACAGTGCCAGTGGAGGCATGAAAGGAAATGAAGAAGGAACACACAGACTTGAAAAAAGTCACCCACAGCTGGAACTTGTCCTCTTGAAGTTTACTATAGCAAGAAAAGAGAGCAAAGAGAATAGTCTTAAGTTACACATTGATCAAAGGATTGAATTTACTTGTTTCAAAAGTAATGGAGAACTGTTTAGAAAGCAGATGCAAAGTTAGAAACATGGAGAAATTACAGACACTTGAAAAGGTGGAGAGAATTACAGGGCAAGAGGTCAGGGGAAGAAACCAAGGCCAAGAGCAGCTGAGAAGCTACACTGAGCTTGGGGCTTGGAATGAAAGCACTGAGGCATGGAGAGAGGTCATATGCACCTGGACCTGGACAACCTGAGTCTGAGCTGGTTCCTCCAGTTATCTGTTGGGCTGTTGTAGAACAATGGTTTTCATGGGGATATGTTGGTACCTTCATCATAGGATTGTTGTGAGAATAAAGTGTGTTAATACATGTAAAGTGTTTAGAATAGTGCCTGGCATGTGATAAATGCAAAATGCCAGCTATAGTTGATTACTTTAAGCAGTCATCTCCTGGACTAGGCAGGTAGGAGAGAATTGGAATTTTCAAAGTTAAAGATACCACTGCTCCGCCCGCACTGTCTTATAAGTACTTTGCGCTAATAAGAATTCATACCCCATTTGAATCAAATGTATGATATATGATAGGTCAAGATCAATGTAATGTTTTGAGCAACTAATAAATTTCTGATGTTAAAAAATATATAAATAAATAAAGAAAATAAAGAAATAAAAAAAACATGCCTTTATCATATCAAATAAAATATATTGCTTAAATGTAAAAAAAAAAAAAAAAGATACCACTGCTTTGCACTGTTATCTACACAATAGGTCATATTAACCTGCTAATACTGAAAAGAAGATTGAGTAATCAACAGAGGGTTCATTGTTCCAGTGCTTCATGTTTGTTCATTTAATCCTCATAACCAACCTATAAGGCAGGACTGTTATTATCCCCATTTGCAGGTAAGGAAACAGAGATTAAGAAAATGTGGACATCAAGGATTGAATGAGATATAGATGATTATTCTGGACTGCACTAAGACATAATGGGCTCTGTAACCCCTATAGTGTATTCCAAATTTTGTTCGTATGTGAGAACTCTCAGTTCTGAGCAAAACCAAGCATTAGCACACGTTACAGAGGTGGTTTTTTTATTAATAAATCTGTACAATAGACATAGATTCACAATGAGACAGAAAAATAACTTCAGTAGGATCAACAGAGAAGAAAGGAGAGCTAGGCTGAGCAGGGGCTTGATTATATATGCAGAGGGAGGCCATCTACTGAATGCAGTGTTAAGATATTCTCAGTTGTGAACATGTGATGACTCTCTACTTGCTTCATTACAGAACCTTGTGTCCGTGATGCACTCTTCTGATGCTGTACACATTGTGCAGCAACAAAATTATCAAATACATGACTCTCTCCTTGGGGAAGAGTAACAGGCCTACACCTCCTGCCACACTAACCTTTCCTTTTTTGTATTAAGGTTTTTGCCTCCTGTTCACTTTTCCTTTCCTTATTGCTTATAAGCATTCAAGTCTTTATAGCCTTTGCTGAAATTTGCAAGTTTTCCCAGAGCTGCAATCCCAGTTGGTATATCACTACTTCTTTCCCCCTTGTCTACGATACACAAGTAACCATCTGCTGTTTGAAATTGCATTGTTGCCAGCATAAACTGTGAGAGGTAGGCTAGGAAGATTCAAATCTGTTACTACCCTGCAGACAAAAGAACATGCTTTAAATATTCCTAAAGTTTGCTTTATATCAAAAGCTTGATTTATTTCCATTTGAAGAAGTAAGTAAAAAAGGATTAGGACTGAAAAACACTGATAATATTACCTACATCCCTCCTCCTAGAGATAAATACCTTACTAGAAAATTTGTTGTGATTGTTGAAATAATGCTTGAAAAATATACAACAAATGGAGCTCTGCAATTTTATGCTTTTTTTATGTTCACAATTACCATAAAAGTAGTTCTTGATTGTTTCATGCAATATCTTAGTCGATTTTACCTGTTGGGTTTATTATTGTTTCTTCATAGCCATGTCTATTTTATATTCTTCCTAAATAGCCAGAGACAAACAGTTGGCCTAATTAAATGGGTTTAATTTGGAATATTAAAAATAAAAATGCTCTTTATAAAAAAATGCATGCTCTTCATTAAGATCTTTGAAATGGTTGGGAGGGCTGTTCTTGCCAAGTCAACTCGACCACTGGACAGCCATTATAGAGAATGTCAATCTTAAGAAACTTGAATGTGTCTGCTCTCACCTTCATCATTGAAACTGCAATGCAGTTATTAGTCAGGGCTAGGGAACAAAACTGATGACTATAGTTTATTATATAGAAGAATATTTTGAGATTTTGAGACTTAGGACTCAAATCTACCTATTACCAAAGGTTAGATAGATAGTTTCGATTTTTTTTAAACACATGAGCAATTTATTCCTCTGAAGAGCAAAAGGGGGAAAAATGCCCCCTCTCTTCCTCCTTATATATTCTCTGGCAAAGTAATTATTTGTAAAAGAAAATAAGCACTTTCCTGAGGCATCATTCCAGTGCCCAAAGTCAATTGTTAAACTGCTTTCTCTAGCCTAGCTACTGAAAGATTTTAGAAAAGCATATTTTAAAAATATACATAATAGATAATCATTAAAATAAAGGAAGCCAACATTATCAGGGAATCTTTCAGAGTTCATATAATCAAGGGGAAATGGGGGAGGGGGACTCTCATATAACATGAAACACTAAATGTCCAGAAGCCACATAGCATGAAAAAATGCGATTAAAAGGAATTTGCATATTGAGATTCTTTGCTTCTGTGAAGTCTGTGCAATTTAAAGGGATCCAGGTGTGCACCTTTCTTAAGCATAGGTCCAGGGCAGGAGACCTGACTTCCTGGGCCAGGTCAGCACTACACCTTTGAGTGTACTCACTGGCCAAGATACTCTGGCTCTGTTTTGGAGTGCCTTCCTGTCCTCCCTTCATTCCTTGCTTCCCATCTCATGTGATCAATAGGAAGCTGAGATGCACAAATTTTGTGGAATATGTACCAAGGTTTGTCCAACTATGCTTCTGTCAAGAGTTTGCATATTTCACTTCCAGTACAAAAGAACCCTGTTGTGATTCTGATGTGCTCCTCACTACCTCTGTAGAAATGTGGCACATAATAAATAGGCACTTGAATTTTTTCTTGAGTGAATGATCGCTAACAAATAAATGTGCCAAATGGTGGTTGCGGAGAGCTATTTCAGTAAAGCGATAGGGACAAAAACCTGATTACAATGTGTTAAGAAAGATTGAGAAGAATGAGAATGAAGAGAGCAAAGGAGGGAACACTAGTGAGGCATTTTGATGTGAAAGTAATATACGAGTAATGGGACATGAGTTCGAGAGGAAAGTCAGATGCATCAGACTTTTATTAAAATAAGTTGTCTTTTTTGAATTGGCTATATGATGGCATATTAATGTATTTTGATGAGAGTGATCCAATAAAGAGGAAAAGATCAATGGTTGGTGGGGGCATACTGGAACAACATTATTTTGTAGATGAGAAGTGTGAGAAGTGCTATACATGGAGGACAAGAACACAAGCCCCTCCATCCTCCATGGGGTTCAGGGAAATAAGCAGTATAGGGAAAAACATGCAAGCTGGTAAAATTCATAATGTAAAAAATAGCTCACCTCTGATGAATTTTTCCATTTGTAAAAAGGAATCATGTTCATAAACATACAAAAAAGAAAGAAAAGAAAAATTTCAGGCTTAAAGAAGGGGGAAAAATGATATGAAACAGCCTAGGAGGGTAGAAGATGGACTAGACTGCAGAAATAAACCCAAATGACCAGGAAGCACTAACAAAATGTTCACGACCTTCTTTGAAACTTGTTTCTGGTATTCTCTACCTGCTATTAGCCTTAGAACTTGCAACTAAGATTACAATAAAAAATATTTTAGTCTGTAACAAAAGTCATGCCATTTTCAACTTGTCATGATTGTAAGTCATATATTTGTGGTGGGGGGAATGCCACTGTTGCCTTTATTAAAAATATTTGACATTTTATAAGACAGTTGCTTTATACAATAACAACCTGCTCTTCTGTATTCTGTGATTGCAGAGCCTGATCAATTGCAATTCCATATTAAATAGAAAAATTCAGAGATAAAGAATTCATAGGCTTTAAATTGTGTACCATGCCGAGTTAGCATAATGAAATCTCACACCATTCTGCTTCATTCTACCTGGGACATAAATTATGTCTTTGTCAAATGTATCCACTCAGTGTATACTACCCACCCTTTAGTCACTTAGCAACTATCTCACTTATTAAAATGAATAACAGTATCACAATGCTTGTGCTCAAGTAACCCCTATGTAACCTAATCATGGCCATAAAACACAAGAATATTAATGTCAGCAAATCACTTAAGCCAAAGAGAAATCATAAAGGACTTCTTTAAATGAAAAAGTAAAAGTTTTTGACTTATTAAAGAATGAAATATATATATATATATATATATATATATATATTCATATTCTAAGGTTTCCAAGATCTATGTAAAATGAATCATTCATCTTTGAAATTGTGAAGATGGGAAAAGAAATCTGTGCTACAATAGCTAAACTGTGGAGCCAATCTAGATGCTCTTCAGTGGATAAATGGATTTAAAAAATGTGGCATATATACACAATGGAATTTTACTCAGCAATAAAAAAGAATAAAATCATGGCATTTACAGGTAAATGGTTGGCATTTAAAAAGATAATGCTAAGTGAAGTCAGAAAATTCCATAAAACAAATGCTGAATGTTTTCTCTGATATAAGGAGGTTGACTAATACTGAGGTAGGGAGGGAGAGCATGGGAGGAATAGATGAATCTAGATAGGGAAGAAGGGTGGGAGGGAAAGGGAGGGGGAAGGAGATTAGCAAGGATGGTAGAAAGTGGTGGACATCATTATAAAAAATACATGTATGAAGACTTGAATTGGGTGTCAACATATTTTATATACAGAGATAAAAAATTGCGGTATATGCGTATTAAGAATTATAATACAAAAAAAACTACAACAAAGTGCATGTATAAAGGCATAAATTGTCATGAACATACTTTATATACAGAGATATGAAAAATTGTGCCATATATGTGTAATAAGTATTGTAATGCTTTCCACTGCTGTCATGTAGTTTAAGAAGAAAGAAAGAAAGAAATCTGTGCTAGATTTGTTGCTGCACTCAAACTACAAAAGTTACAGTCTCAGTGCCTGACAAGTGCTTAGAAAAAATGAAAAAAGCATTAAATTTGTATTTGTGTGCTGTTTGAAAGCACATATATATGCACACACACACACACACACACATATATATATGTGTGTGTGTGTATAATGTATAGGTACTATCTGTGGTTTCAGGTATCTACTGGAGGTCTAAGAATGTATCCCCTGTGGATAAGGGGTAGGGGGCAAGGGGGACAATTGAATAGTTTAATTACTGCTACTGTTTCTAGAGAATAGGTGTCTTTAGAACCAGGGTTCAACCTGACTTGAGTTACATAAGTCCACGAAAGGATATGCACACTTAAATTCATTTATATCACCTTTTCAGTAATGAGCTATTACCGCTTGCCACTGATTTACAATTTTAGACACCAATGTGGTTAAGGACGTGCAATTCCAAAATGTACACTGGCATCTAAAGAAAAGGCAAAGCAGGAAGATGTCCTTCACTTTCCCTTCACCCTTCACCCCTGAAGCCGGTCCTAGAAGAATTATCTGACCTTTTTTGAAAGCAGGTCATAAAATCTTCACTTCAGAAGGTCACAAGACCTTTTATCTAAAAGAAAAAAAAAACATCCTTATCCTCAAAAATAGATATGCTAAGAAGACTCTGAGCAAATTGGCCATGCTAAGTTCCCTCCTATTCATTATCATTGGATTGCATTAGAAATGAAGATTCAAAGAAACAGGAAACCTGTATACCATTATGAATAATTGTGCAAAATTGTGATTGGAGGACAAAGGGTATGTGCTAATGGTAATAAATGGGTCATACAAACATATAAAACAATAAATCAATTCATAACAAATAATATATGCAATAAATGTATATATATAAAAAATAAAGTATATATTTTTCTCTTATTAAACTATTTTTTTTTCTTTATAAGGGCCTCAGTTATGAAATTTGCTCTCCTATACAACACTCAGAAGAATATGTTTTGACTTTAGGAACTTTCTTATGAATGGAATAAATAAGTTTTAAAAATTCATAACAAAAATTCTGGAAACAGTAGATGTTTGCATATCTTGAACTTCCAAGAGTAACTCTATTGAATTTCCTGAAAGCATTTATTTAAGGTGTTATTGGTATGCTCCCCTGACCACCTAAGAAAATTGAAGGAGAAAAAATAAAATCAATGAATAAGGCTAAAAGATTTTTTATGTAGGTTTGAAAAAAAAAAAGACTGTCCAGTGAATTATTTGTTTATGTATTTATTGTGGTACTGAGGATATAACTCAGAGGCACTTTTCCACTGAGCTATATGCCCGGTCCCTTTTTATTTTATTTTATTTTTTTAGACAGATTTCACTAAGTTGCTGATGGTCTCACTGTGTTGCTGAGGCTGACAATCTGCTCTGCACAATTTTTTGAAATTTCGAGGGTAAACTAACATTATAGATGAGGAATGTTTAAAATAAAAATAAATGATTTAGCCCCTACCTCCTGACTTATGTTGCCAGTTTTGTTTTTTCCTTGGGTTGAAAGGTGTGCTAGTGGTTTCTGGCTACAATAACTACAATTCTCTTCGAGATTCTATTTAGTTAGTTCCTAATTCATGATGTAATTTTTATTTGCACTAATATGTGTATGTACATAAGTTTATAATGAATTTTATGTGTTTGAGGTTATTAAAATCTTTGGTTAAGTATAACATATGCCTCACAGAGTGTCAGTACCTCATTTGAAGAAACTGAAGCATTAAACTTGACTAGGCAGTGGGTGGTAGAGCAAAACATGAATAACACCTGGATTTTGCAATCTTGATCCCAGAAAAACTAATTTATGGGAGTTATCTTCTCTAATGCTTTACCTATTATTTGTGTTTTCTTTCAAAAGCATCAAAGTATTTTAGAGAAGATGTTTAGTCTTTAGAACATACTGAGATTGTTCTGTGATTGCCTCTGAGAATTCTGGCTTCAGTTCAACTTGACATATGTCAGTCAGGCAAATAATAGGCTGCCATGAGTGGAACTTGAAATGAATCAGAGTTTACCTTATTGCACCTTTTCAAGGAGAAACAGCATTTCATGTTTTTGTCATTGTGCTCCAATAGTTACTAAATTTCCTCACTAGGTAAAAATGGCAGTGGCTAATGAGGGATTTTCCACTGATTTTTCTCACATGCAAGCAGGAGCCAAGGACATTTTTTCCCTTGAGGAGAAGAGTGGAAATTACAGGGCAGCAGGAAGATTGTCAGCAAAGAAAATGCTAAAAGGGAAGTTCAAAGGAGTTTCATATTTCATATTGCAAGGAAAAGAGTCATAAAGCTAAATGAAATATCAGATTAAATAAAGTCCTGATTACACATGAAACAAAGGCAAAAAGCACAGGATGGAGGGGAATCTGCACATATTAAACATTTGAGTGAAGAGGCAAAGTAGAAGAAGAAATTCCCCATGGGGATATTTTATTTGATCAAGCTGATAACTTGTTATGCTAGGAAAATATGAAGGTAAGCATTTATAATCCAGTCCAGTCAAATAACTTTGATATGTATAAAGGGATATGATTATAAGATACATGGGTTCGAGACTTTTGACTTGACTTATGATTATTGATAATAAGTTATCTGGTTCCAAAGTAAACATGCTTGGCATTATAAGATTAAAAATATTTACTTCATGGCATGCATGCTGATGTTTGAGGATCATTTTGTCAGAACTCTCACTTTGACGAAGAAGAATAAGGAAGGAGACAAAACATTAATTATTAGCTCTGCTTTGGGCTGAATTGCATATCTCTGAGAGTTCATCTTAAATCTCAGTACCTCAGAATTTGACTGCATTTGGAAGAAGGACTTTTAAGAGGAATGTAATTCAAAGGGAGTCCTTAGAGTGGAACAATATGAAATGATTAGTGTTCTTCTAAGAAAAGAAGCTCAATGGATTAGATAAAGGGGAATGAAGGCAAGGGGGATAGGAACAGGAAAGACAGTGGAATGAATCTGACGTAACTTTCCAATGTACCACAGTGAATCTCACCATTGTGTATATCCATAAAACTGGGATCCTAAATAGAATAAGATGTATTCCATTATATAAAAATTTATATTTTTAATATAAAATTATATGATTTATATATGAAAGATTATGATTTTTATATAATCATATCAAAATGAATTCCACCATCATGTATAACTGAAAAGAACCAATTTAAGAAAAATAGAGGAGATTAGCACACAAACAACACAGACTGGGGGAGGACACAGGGAGAAGGTGGCCAGAGGCAAGCCAATGAGGGAGAAAAAAAATTAATCCCTTCATCTTGTCTTGAGAATTGTGATAAAATACATTTCTATTATCTAAGCCACATCACCTGTAGTATTTTATTATGGCAGCCATTGAAAATTTATAAATTCTCCCAATACATGTTTAAATTTATCCTTATATTATTAAACAAGGCTTTATAGAACAGGGGAGTCTGAGGAAATACACAGAAAAACACCTATCACTATTTAAAGCAATTAAATTATCTTGGATCGAGAGGAAAAAAAGGAACTAACATAGGCTCCATGGAAAAAGTGACACTTGGACCTTGGAGATATTATGTGTGTCCTACATCAAGACAAAACTACAAACCGTTGCCATTCCAGCACCCTACATTAATGTGTACCTGGCCTATTACATAAATACATTTACTGACATAGATTAAATACAGCACATGAACACACACACACATCTGGTCTATCAGAATGCCAACCTGCCTAGACACCAACCTTCTTTCTCTCAGAGAAAGATTCAAATCATAAAGACTCATCCCAAGTAGCAAATATTGGTTAGAAACTGCTGGGAAATAAATAAATCTCAAAGAATAACCAAGGTCTCTAAAAGAACTACTGATTTTGGTCAAATGTTTTCAATCAGAAAAATGCTAAGCTACTCTTATCATCTTAAATAATAAGAGCTGCTCTGAAAATACATGTCCTTTAGTCCTGAGCAAGAGATACTGAACAATCATTGCGCCCCACAATAACTTGGGCTTTACCTCCCCTCAGATAATGAGGCACAGCTCCAGGAGTGGGTGTTATCCAGTGGGATTGTTACACTCACCTGTTCCTTTGTAATCCTACCCCTTTGCCCTTTTGAGGATAGAATGTTCCATGGAACTTTCCCTTGTGTGCCCTCTATATAGTAATAAAGAATTCCAGTGTCTCTTTCTCTTTCCTTGGACCCTTAACGTGGGAGAGCTGTCACAGATTTTGAAAAGGTACTTCTGTGTGTTTGTGTGCTTTCTCTGCCATTTTCTGAACTCATTGGAATAGTCAGATTTCCTGAACCCAGCTTTAGGTCTTCAGTTAGGATAGATGGTGATAAAGTACACTATGCCACTATAATCATTGAAATAATTACATTTTAAACTTGTTTTATTCCCAGGTTTGGTGTAGCTAATTTTATTTATCATTATTAGAGCTTTCTGGTGGACAACACATCTTCTCTGAGACAAGCAGCAGAAGACTTGCCCCAAATGGCTTAGACAGAAAGAAGGAATCCAAAGGAATCCCAAGTTCTATCTGAAATGAAGCTGCAGGGTCCATCTGCTTTCTCTTCTCTCACTGGGCTGCTCTTATAGTAAATTTAGAGACTGAATGTTTAATGGCTATATTTTTTTTACAACTTACTGAAGTTCAATTTCTGTACAGTAAAGTACACATATTAAAGGATACCACTTATCTGTCTTGGATGTCTGTCCATATGTATATATTTAAAATCAGCATCACAATTAGAATAGTAAATATGTTCATCACCCTCAAAGTCCTCTTATGTCCCTTTGTATTCCCTTCCTCCCTTGACATAGTCCCTTTTTGTCTCTACAAGAAGTTCTCAATCTGTTATTTCAATTTCTAGAATTTTATATGAATGGAATAACAGAGTGTTTCCTTTTCATGGCCTGGCTTTTTCAACCAACAGAATGATCTTGATATTCATCCATATTTTGGATACATCCATAGTTCTTTTCCTTTTTATTGCTGAGCTGTAGTCCATTCTATAGTTTATGGATATATTTATGCCTAGTTTGGGGGAATTAAAAACAAAGTTATTCCAAAAGTTATTTCACCATGGCCACTATATTTTGGTTTTTGCAATAACACCAAAGTGTGGTGTTTCAAAGTCTGGCTTCTTTTTTTTTAATACATTGAGCAAGTTTCTTACATGTTCTTCAAATGTACTTGTCTATATGTGTTGCTTTTGTTTTATTTTTTTCCAACACCAGAGAAATAATTAATTAACAGTTAATAATGAGTTTCTTTGGTGGAATGAATAGCATTCAAGAAATATAGACTGTATATGAATATCATTTTAGGCACTCTTGTCCTTGCATGAATGGATAAACTATTGTAGCACAACTAATAGTCTAAACTCAAAAGAACTATGTCCCGTATTCACAAGATTTCTGAAGGTCATGTCTTAACACACTTACGGGAGGAATTTCTCGCTTGACCCAAGTAACAGGCTATTTGATTTCTGTTTCTCTCCTTATAATATTGTTGCTTTTGTATTGAATGAGCCTCTTGTGACATATGCTGTCAGAATGCTTAAAAGGATGAGAAGTGAGATTTAATCAAGTACACAGGACAATACTTATGATTATTTTCATACCCACTTGCTGTTAACTAAGAGGCAAAACTCACTTTAGGACTTCATTTTAGTTCATTACAATTGATGCCACATGTAACAAGGTTGACTCTCAATGATAACTAACATTATTTTTTTAAAAAAATAATAATTATAAAGGATCAAGCTGACTTCTTTCCTTTTCTTTCCCTCCCTTCCTCCTTCCTTCCCTCCTTCTTTCCTTCTTTTCTCTCTCTCTCTCTCCCCCTCCATCCCTCCCTCCTCCCTTCTTTCATTTATATCTGTACCAATGATTGAACTCAGGGACACTCAACCACTAAGCCACATCCCCAGCCCTATTTTGTATTTTACTTAGAGACAGCGTCTCACTGAATTGCTTAGTGCCTTACCATTGCTGAGGATAGCTTTAAACTGCAGATCCTCCTGCCTCAGCCTCCCCAGCCACTGGAATTATAGTCAAGCTTATTTTCTTTAGTTTAGAACCACAAGTTGCCTTGTCTATAACATGGAAGAAATAATGGTATTAACAGGTTCTTTGTGAATATTAAATAAATAACATAGGTAATAATAATTAAAACAGTGGCTGGCGTTTGTTAAGCATAGTAATGAATAATATAGTATCTGTATTAGTTAGTTTTTCATTGTTATGATCAAATACCAGAAAAAAATCAAATTAAATGAAGAAATGTTTATTTTGGATCATGGTTTCAGTCAATTTTCTCTTGGCCATATTACTTTTGGGTTTGTTTTGAGGCATGACATTAGGGCAGAGTGTGTCATGAAGGAAAACTGGTTACCTTATGGCAACCAGGAAGCAAGATAGAGGAAGTTTATGGAAATTCCAATATACCCTTCAAAGGCACCTCCCCCCACAATTATGGGACTTTCTTCTACTAGGCCCACCTGCTAGATCTTCCACCACCTCCTAATAATGACAGACCTGACAATCAAGCCCTTACCACACGAGACTTTGTGGGTCACGACAGCATCTATATATCTTTTAAGGCTTTTCCAGCCCTAAGGTTTTATAATTCTGCCAAAAAGTTGATCCAGATGAAAGAATTTAGCTAAAAGGAAAATTGTCTGTCTAGGATACCTAATTTTAGAAGATGCAAACATAGGAAATATTGTGGATTGTATCATCAGAAGAGGTTTGTCTATATACTGACTCCTGTACCTGTGAATATGTGAACATGCTGTTATTTGACAACAGGGATTTTACAGATGTAATCAATATAACATGAACTCATATTAGAGAAGGGTGACGTCTAGTCTGATGACCTTTATCCTTAGAAGAAGAGGGAAATCTGGACACAGAGACACACAGAGATGCAGGAAAGAATGTCATGTAAAATCAGAGACAAAGACTGGAATTAAGGTGCTATAAACCAAGGAATGCCAAGGATTATTGGCAACCACCAAAGGCTGGGAGAGGCAAAGAAATATTCTCCCTTTGAAGCCTTCAGAGAAAGCCTGGCCCTGAGGAGACTTCCAGCTTCCAGAACTATGAAAGAAGAAATTTCTGTTGATCAAAGTCATTTGTTCCTGGTTCTTTGTTATGATGGTCTATGAAACCAGAATAGTAACTATTGTACAAATTAAAACAATGTTTAACATTGGAAAACTGTTGGCTTGGTCTTTCTTCATAAGTAAAAAAAGAATGAAGGATCAAAATCAATTCATTCCAAGCTTTCCAAGAGACTTGGATAATCACTGTTCTATCCATATTCCATTTTATACAGTCATATTATGAAATAGTATCCATTAGCTTCAAATTTTCAATTAAAATAAATAAAAAATATCTAATCTTAGAAGTCTAAAATCCTCAACTGAATTATTCCAAAAAGATACACAATTTATATTGAGCTGACTTAATTTTGGAATAATAATCCCTTTTAGTCTAACTTTGTTCAGATAACAAAAATTGAAGACAAAATTTCACTTAAGTTTCAAACATTTCATGCATATTTTCAAACCCTTCAGAATAATACCACTGAAATCATTGAGACTGAAATAAAGCAAATCAAATTTATCATAGTATTTCCTAATTTATGACAAAAACAAATAAGAATCTAAATTTTAGAAACATAATTTTCAGTCAGGTTTTTAACCATGCATTTTGATTGCATATCTAATCAAGCAATTTATCCTACTTTCAAGTTCCTTTCCTGGACTTTAATGACAATATGAATCTCAAAAGGCATCTGATTATGGTTGATGATTTTAGAAAATTATATTTAAACAGGTATTTTGTTCTTTTTTTTTTTTTTTCTTCTAAGAAAACAGCAAGGGTTGAAATAAGCACAGACTATAGTTTATAAAACAAAAACAATAGAAATTCAAATTTAATTAATTTAAGAAGAAAAAAGTCATTAATTTAAGAAACTAATCTCCCAGTTGATTGATTATTTAAAATATTATTATTACTCATGGATACTGAAAACTGAATATACAAATGGATAATGGCCAAACTACACATAAAATTGAATTCTGGCTAGGCATGGTTGCACATACCTGTAATCCCAGCCACTGAGGAGGCTAAAGCAAGAGGATCACAGGTTCAAAGCCAGTCTCAGAAATGATGAGGCACTAAGCAACTCAGTGAGACCCTGTCCCTAAATAATATACAAAATAGATTTAGGATGTGGCTCAGTGGTTAAATGCCCCTGAGTTTAATCCTCAGTGCCAAAAAAGAGAAAAAAATTGAATTCTGACCCACAATCTGAAATAACAGGCAGTAAAACAACCCATTCTCTACAGTAACCAGCCCAAGAAGTCAGTCAGCTATGTATAAGTGAGACTTGTGGAAAATCTATAATCACTATCTCTAGTAACATCTAGCTAACAATCAAGACTGTAACAACTGCCCCAAAATAGCCAGGACTTGATTAATAAGTGACAGCTTCTTTAATGTTTGATCCACTTCCAATTGAAAACCAAACAGAGAAATATGAATATGCATCCCTAATCAGTCACAAAGGATGCCTCATGTTGAGTTAGCACATCTACAGCTTCCTATTGCCAACAGCCTTCACTCAAGAACATACCTGAAACGTTCTCTTTTTCTTTCATAAATTTCTCCCACTGTTCCATCTGCCTTTGAGTCTCCTCCCAAAATGCAAATAACAGTGACTGACCCTTACTGTTGTGAGCTCTGAATGAAAAGGCTTTGCTGGTTCTTATATAAAACTTTCAGGTAAGAGTCAAATAATGTGTGAATTCCTTAAAACTAGTAGCTATGAATCTAACTCTAATAGCTGAGTCTATGCAACCATAAGTACTCACTATTTCTGATAGTTGCATAATTAATTTGCAATGGAATCCTGAACTTATATAACCTTTATTCATTTGTGGAGATAATGGAGATGATACATTCTATGATGAGCAATTAGTGAAGTGTGTCAACTTGTTCAGTTTGGCAAAGATTGAAGTTTCATCTGTGATGCTTTTCTAAAGACAAAAATAATTACTGCAATATTTGATTATTCTCTATATAATATGTAAAGGTTGGTAAATAATTACAAGTGCCTCATATATTCATTAACCTCTCTAGGACTAAAGTCCACTTGCAAAGTAAAACAAACAAACTTAGATTCACCCTTTTCACTTAGTTTGATCCAAGAAATGACAGTGAATCATACATTTCTCAGAAAAAGAAAAAAATCCTGTTTTTTGTTTCATTTTGTTTACTTGGTTATTTTTGTTTTTGTTTTTGGTACTGGGCATTGAACCCAGAAGTACTGAGCTACAATCCCAGCGCTTTGTATTTATTTATTTTTTAAGACAGGGTTTCAGTAAGTTGCTTAGGGCCTCACTAAGTTGCTGAGGCTGGCCTCAAACTTACAATCCTCTTGCCTCAGCCTCCTAAGCCACTTGAATTATAGACATGAGTCACTGTGCCTGGGATCAGATAAAATTTTTTCATGTGAATTTTCTAACACAACTGTTGTTATATGTGATTTTTTATGTTCAAAACTAAAGCTTTAACTCCATCTGCCTTCATCTCATTGCTTCTAAAGTAATTTGTGTTCATTTTTTTCCATTTAAACTTCAATTTTATTTTTAATCTCTTACCCAGTAGGGTTGATATTAGATAACAAAATAACACTTTGGTATTACATTACTATATACCATCAAGTGCTAATGTAATACAGTAATTCTATAGCTTAAAAATCTAGCTTATGTTTAAAGAAAAGGATTAAAATTGTATTTGTAAAGTGTATTTGTTATCCATTTGGTATTATATTACATTAGAATTTTATATGATTTGATGGGGAAAAAGAACTGTTATAGTGGGTCTAAATTTGAGACCAGTCATTTCCTTAACTGAATGAGATTTTTGATAACTGAATTGTTCTTTCTGTATATATTTTATTACTATAAAATGAATTGGACTAGATGACATCAAGGAGCTGTCAAAGACTTCTCTACACTCTCGCACAAACATTTTCTTTTTTTTTAGAGAGAGAGAAAGAGAGAGAGAGAGAGAAAAAATTTTAATATTTATTTTCTATTTTTTAGTTTTTGGTGGACGCAACATCTTTGTTTGTATGTGGTGCTGAGGATAGAACCCAGGCCACACGCATGCCAGGCAAGCATGCTACCACTTGAGCCACATCCCCAGCCCAAACTAACATTGTTTTTTAAAGATTTGCAAATTTCAAGTCATAACTCCATACTGGACCTGAGTATTAATACAGCTGGAAAGGACTGAGTATTGAGCAAGTGGATTTTAACAGTCACTGATGGATTACTCAGAAGCTGAATATCTAGCTTGTCAATTTTACACACCCTGCCTATCTATCTGGCTGTCATTTCAAAATGCTTACCTTTCAAAGTCCCCCTTAGCCAGTGTAAACTCAGTTTAGAACTATACTATCCAGTGTGGGAACAGCATCCACATGTGGCTCTTCACTTGAAATGTACTAATTATTACTTAAAGCTGGAATTTTAGCTTTAGTTAATTCAAATCTATATACTTTTCAGTAATGGGGATCAAACCCAGGGCCTTGCACAGGCTAGGCAAGTACTCTACCATTCAACTACCCCCCCAGGCTGCAGATTTAAATTTTAAAACCTTTGAGAAGTGTTTTTAGAGACTGGGACTCTTAGGGGGAAGGAAAAGATGGGGAAAGTTTGGGCAACATGTACTGAGTGACAGGAGAAAAAAGTTCTGCTGTGCTATTGCACAATAGGGTGATGATAGATAATGGTAGTATAGTCTTCATTTCAAAAAGCTAAAAGAAAAGATTTCAAGTGTTTTTGCAACAAGGAAATGATAAATGTTTGAGGTCTTAGATATGCTTACCTGATTTGAACATTACACAATTGTATACTCATATCAAACCATTAAATGGTACTTCATAAATACGTGTAATTTTTATGTGTCAATTTAATAAAAAACTAACAATTTAGCCAGGGTGATACATGCCCATAATCCTAGCAGCTCAGGAGGCTAAGGCAGTTGGATCACAAGTTTAAAGACAACCTCAGCAATTTAGCAAAGCCCAAAGCAACTTAGTGAGACCCTGTCTCATAATATAAAACAGAAAAGGGCTAGAGATTTAGTTCAGTCCAAAAGTGTTCCTGGGTTCAATCTCTGGTATCAAAACCAAAAAACAAAAACAAAAAACTACCAATTCAGTTATTGGAAAATATTTGGAGCAATGCACATAGGTAAATCTACTTTTGTAATCGTAACTTTTATGATGTTGAACATATATTTCTGATAAAAATTTAGTTCTGAGCTGTGAATAATATCAAATATCAAAGACTTAATATGAAGAAATATAATGTACACTATCTCATTAGTAATTTTATATTGATTACCTGTGAAAATTTTTGGACATAGGTAAATATTTTGATGCATCTTTTTGCTATTTTTAATGTGACTGCTGAAACAGATAACTTTTTTTAGTTGGCTTAAATTCTGTTTCTATGAGACAGCACTGTCTAACATAGTCAAGGCTCATCATCAACTGTTGGTGCATTTCAGATTGAAATATGGTCTTTGGATTCTTGATTTGCCTTTGCTAGCCTCAGCCTGCTGTCACCAGGCTCATCCTGTTACCACCCTTCTCACAGCAATTCCCTCAGGCTTTGTCCTTCAGTCTTCATGAAAGGAAACTCAAAATCCTTGACTCTACTAGAAAATCAGCATAGGTGATTTTATTTTTTGAGACTGATTAAAAAGACTATAATCCAACTTGAGCTATTGTAACTAGAAAGGAAAAGATATTAAAAAGGCTTTTTTTTTGTAGAATAAATTCCCCCCAAATCAACTGAATGATAATGAATACATGAATTAAAGCATACATGTTAAGTATATATGTTAAGAGTTAATGATGGGAATTTTAATATTTGAGTAAAACAAAAATAATTACTGGCCTTTTAAATTTCAGTTTTTCTTGCTGCCTAATTCCCATTTTGATAAGTTATAAGAAGAGTCAAGAGGGGAAGAAAAGATTAAACAGGTAATCCTAAACTTGTAATTTGTTATTCATTTAGCCATGATCTTCTTACACCAGAAAGGATCTTTTAGTAATTAATGTTTTATTTATCTACAGATTTTGTTTATAAGTGTTTTTAACTGAAAGACACTGACTCCTTTCAATTTACTTCAGAGGCCAGGTAAGCAAGAATTTTTTAAAAAAATGCTTTTTTTATTAGGAAAAAAAACATTACTAGAGTTAATGTTTTAGAATTATTAAATCCCTTTTATCACACAAAACTCTGGAAGAAACAGTTTAATAATTGTTTTTTAAAATCTCAAAAGAAAAGAAATACCACTGCCAGAAATAAACTAGATAGGACATTTGAGGTAAGATTGTTTTTCCATAATAGAAAATTCAATTATTTATTCGATTAATTCAATAAATGTTTCCTGGATGCCATCTGTGTGGAACAACACTCAATGAGAAGAGTCATGTAAATAAAATGCAGTCAAGCTTGAGGTCGAAGAGTTAGTGACTTAGAGAAGTTATTAAGTACTCAGGGGAGTTATAAAGACAACAGATACTTTTTCATTTTGTTTTTCCTTCCTACAAACTGGAGCAATCTCTTCCCCCCATATCTATCACTATCAAGTTCCTTAAAGGCCAGTGCCGCACATCCTAGTTAACTCCAAATACCCCAGGAAGCAATTATCCTGTATTTCAAGCCCATCTGTGGAGAAGCAGAGGTAGATGTCCCTGGAAGGGTGGAAAAAGAGGTTGAGATTTGAAGTAAAGGGTACGAAGGTCTCTACTTGTGAGCTAAGTCCATAAGAGGGATGTTAACAGTGGACTCAAAATTTCTTATTAGTTCTAGGCTATTGCTCCCATGAGTCTCTGAATAGGATCATCTCCATTCACCCCACTCAAATATATAGGCTCTAGAGGGTTGTGAGAGAGGTGAGAAGTAGACAAGGAACAAAAAACAAACCCTACTAATCAACCCCTCTGGCACACACATAAGTGAAGATGAGTTTATAGCCTATTTTAGGATTTCATTGGGGCAGGCTGATATATTTGATCTATAAAAATGAAGACCCATGACAGTGGTGATATCAGGGGGCTGAGAAGAAGATTCATACTGTACTAGGCTGGTAACAATACCAGATGCTCAGCCAGCAGGTACTGGTATAGACTTAATTAATAACTACTCTCCCAGACCCTCCTAGTTTACCTTCTACTTTTTCATCTACCTGGGAAAAATCTTTCTTCCTTGGAATCCCAGGATTTTTCCTCAATCCAGCAACCAAGGTGCTAATACCTGGCACATGAGGAGCCCCGTGGCTGCACCCCAACATTATAGCAGTCATCTTCTGATTGGTCTATGTATGTCCCTTCAGAGCGATAATATTTTGACCATCTTCCCTGTCTATACCCATTAAATTTGCCAAAAGATGGGTTACCATGAATTATTTAGGCAATTTACACAATTGCCTACCACTTTATTATTTGAACATGTGATATAGCATAGATTTCGCCTCTAAGTTGACTGGAATACTGTCCACTCAAAACTTCTTTTCTTCTATTTCCTTTGTTTGTATGATATTTATGTTGAGGTTGGTAAGAGAGCTGAGAGACATGATATGTAAATGCTACTTACAAAAATCAATGAATTGTCCTAGTAATAATTAATAATAGCTACTGTTGATCTATTGCATTATGTCTACTTAGTTTTGTTTTTGTTGTTGTTTGTTTGGTATTATTTTGCTTTGTTATTTTACTTAACAATGTGTACCAGCATATTTAGAGCAAGAATATTTTTATATCAATTAATTCCCTCATCCAATTCCTTAACTTTCTCCCTCCCTTCTTTCTTTCCTTTTAATTCCTTCCTCCCTCCCTCTTTTTCTTCTTCTATCTTGTTTCCCTTCTCCCTACTTAACTAATCCTTGAGGAAATAATTTGTGGAATTCTTACATGATAAGTAAACATAGAATATCTAAAATCTAGTTTTGAGTGCCAAATTAGGCTATTAAAATTTATAGTAGAGACAATAATCTCAAAAGCAAATTTACTTGCAAGAGCTATGTGTTTGGGAACTCGAAAAATACATCTTGATGGAAACAGAACATTAATATTATGCCAATCACACAAATTATAAAAGCAGTAGTGAAAGAGTCAAACTACCACAATGTAAGTTCTTTCTTACCTTTAAAGTTCTAATTTTAGCTCTCTTATTAATATTTCCCTTACCAAAATATGGAGATTGAGTAAATCAAAGTCTTTTTAGTGTGTTTAAGTCAATGAGAACATAACATAATATTTTAAATTATGCATTTACACCTTGTTCAACAAGGTAATATAAAAATAATCTGACTTTTAGAATTTCACTTTATTTATTTATTATTTTATGTCAAAAGGTGTATCCTCATCATCTCTCAGCAGGACTGAGAAGGGAACAGATGTTTCCTATCATGCATTTCCTCTTAGTCTGCACTTATTTTTTGACAAGTTGAAATTGGAATACTTACCACTTTTGGCTATGTTTAGTAATTGCTATTTGTCAAATTCATAAAGACATCTTTAAGGAAACTTAGCATCATCTAGAGTAGGGCTATCTAATTCAACTATCTTGACAGTTTCTAGTCAAAAACTCATATAGGTACATTGAATAAAATTTAATTTTCCACAATGCATTCATATTCATATTAGCTACTGCTAAAGTTTAGATGTGAAGTATCCCCCAAAAGATCATGTGTGAGAGTGTAAGAATTTTCAGAGGTGAAATGATTAGATTATGAGAGGTGAAGCCTGATCAGTTGGTCAATCCACTGATATCAATTATTTCAGCAGTAACCCGAGCCAGGGGCATGCCTTTGGAGTATATATTTGCCCCTGGTAACTGGAGCTCTCTCTGCTTCCTGTTTGCCATGTCCTGAGCTGCTTGCCTCCACCATACCTTTCCTCCATGATGTGCTATCTTACCCTGGGCTTAGAGCAATGGAGTCAGTCATCAATGGCCTGAGACCTCTGAAACCATGAGCCCCAAATAAACTTTTCCTCTTCTAATTGTTATCAGGTCTTTTGGTCCCAGTGATGAACAATCTGACTAAAACAGCTATTGAGACAGATATGAAATTTCAAGATATATGTTATCTTAGGATTTAAGGGTCCTCAAGTATGCATAAAAACAATAAGAAGGCATAAATTAAGGCATTTTGAATACATAAAAACATTTGTTCTAGAAGGCCTGCAATATTATTATTAACATTATTATGGCAATAGCAATGATCATAGTTAAATTATATTTTAATATATTTTCAATTTAACATAAATTCATAAGCATAATCTTTACCCTAATAATTTCTAACAATCTGATGAGTTAGGTGGAATGAACACATTTTATCAATGAAAAGAGATACAGCCAGATTCACACTAAGAGACCTAGCCAGATTTGAACTAACAAATGCTTTTTAAATTTTGTATTGATATTTTACTTTATTCGAAGTAGTGGTATTCTTCAATGTGGAGAAAATCATTCCATTCATATATGTGTCACAAGTACCTGTCTCACTATCAGAATGGTTTCCCTCTATTTTTAGCAGGAAATAGATTGTGGTACAGTTCTAAATGATACTGAAAGTTTAGCCTCCATCTTATTTTTTTTTCATGAATTATCCCATTAATAGTGTTTATTTCCAATCCTAGGTCCTATTCTTCTCAAGTTTGTCTTAAAGGGTAGGTATTAAAATTAACAGGAGTCTACCCACAGATTTTGATTATAAGAATTCCTTGAGGTAAAGAGATATATAGCAAGGGCACAGAGGTCTGGTCTTTGCTTATATTCCTAGGTGAAAACAAAACATTCTGTGGAGTTTAGTGTCTCTAACATGAATTGATGAAAATCCAGTGTTTAATCAATTATGATAGTGCTCTTAATGCTATGTATCATCCCCCAATTTATCTCTCAACCTTGACTGTCTCATGTTTCATGAGGTCAGGGACTACTTATATCTTGATTACTGTTTTGTCTTTAGCATCTGTAACAATATGTGACACATTGTAGGTACTGAATAATATACATTGAATGAAAAACTGAATAAATAATGCCTGAATTTGAGAAAATATGCTTTTAACTAAATTTATCTGGCTCTAGTGAGAGATACAAACTATAGCCTTGCCTATGTTGAGAAGTAGATTCATGTTGTTAATATTTTAGGTATTTTAGTACCAAACTATTAATTATTAAGAAAGCAATTATGACAGTAAAATTATGTATGGTCCACTTGGCCCTGGGCCTGGAGCACAGAGGTAATGACAAAAGGAACTAGTAAAGGAATTTACAAAAATGTAACCAAAGAGAAAAATAAAGAATGTTAATTTGAGTTGGAAGAGGAGGTGTCAGTGGGTATATCATGAAAACAGGGAAAAGCAAGTCTTTTAAGGAGAGAGTGATATGATCAACCTTGAAAAGATAGTGGCCATTGCCTTTGACATTTGAAGATTGGAGCATGCATTAGAGGATGGAAGAGTGAATGGGAGGTGAGGAAATAGTTGCTATATTTGCCTCCTTTGTGTCCTACAAGAAACTTAGAAATTCAAGGGAACAGAAAAATTGTACAGCACTGAAGGTAGATCTGGAGTCCAGAGAAGCTTTTTCAAATAGGAGATGAGAAATCAGCTGACTGTTGATAGGAATAATAGATTAGAGAGAGTTAGATTAAAGATTCAGGAGAAAGAGGGCATAACAAAGGATTAAAGTTCTTGAAAAGATGAGAGGAAATGGGACTCTGGTCACAAAAGGAGGGGAGGCTTTCATGACCCCTTTCTGTGACTCATATTCCATTGCCTCTCATTTTTGTGATGCCTATGTAATATTATTGTCAACATTATGACGGCAATAGCAATAATCATAGTCAAATCATGCTTTCATATATTTTACAATTTAACATAAACTCACAAGCATAATATTTATTCTAATAATTCCCTTAAAACAATATTATATATGCTCCCCCAAAAATATATACTCCCAAACCATTCCCCAATATTCCCTTAGAGTAATTCCCTTAGAGCATGTTGCAGAGACATGCTCTTGCCTTTAAATTTCATCATTCCATTTAAAGGTAATCATTGGTGAGACTCACAGGACCGACTTGCTCCAAAATATGGGTCTCTTAATTTAGGAAATCAAACTATTGAGAACTACTTCCTTCTGGGATGCATTTTTAGGGATGGATGTCCAAGTTTCCCAAGTCATTTATCATTGAAATAGAAGAGCTTGGGGAAATAAGTCTATTTTTTTATTCTAATGACAAGCCTCCAATTTCTTTCATATTTTAATACCAGATCTTGTCTTCTCAGTATCTTGCAGTGCATGTATTAACACTGAGAAAATCAGGCCTGAGAGCCCTAAGATGATCCCAGAGGCTTTCAAACTGATTTATGGCCTATTGTTAACTACCATTTTTAAAGGATTATTTGTAACTCCATCTCAGGTACTTTGAAGATAATATTTCCCTGTTTATCATAAATCATGTTATGATAGATATATCTAAGTATTTAAAAAATCATTTTATATTCTAAGCATATAGGAACTAATTACTCTCCCTTTAATATTCTTCCCTAAAGTTGATCATTTTATCTCTTGGCTTTAATGTTCCTCATGAACATGTACAAAAAAATGTAAACATATTTTCAATGAATGAATGAATTTCCTGAGTATGGAGATTTCAGGGACTGCCCTAACTGAATTCACCTTTTACAAGGATAACTCTTGTGACATTTTAAAAGATCAACACAGGAAATATAAAAATTATGTATTCTATTTACAGTTTGCTATTTCTGAAAATGAAGTATATGAGTGACTTCATGGCATTTTTTATATGCCTATAAAAATTGATTTCTCTCTCTGAAGAGGTGAAGAGTGAAATGAACAACTGTTTCTAAGGAACATAAAATCCAACCTCCTGCTGACTATCTGAATAAACAAGGAAAATGCAATCTGCAAGCCCAGCAGCTTATATCTGGGCAGTACGCCTGTTTGAAATCAACATTTTTAAAAAGTATTTTTGGGCCAGAGGAACAATATCTTTTTTAAAAATTATTTTATTTATTTATTTTAATGTGGTGCTGAGGATTGAACCCAGGGCTTCACATGTGCTAGATGAGTGCTCTACTGAGGAGCCACAATATCTTTAAAAAATGTGAATTGCAGTTATAAAATTACTACACAGTTCCTTAAATACTCACTAGTATATTCAGGCAGGGGATAGAAGTAGTGATGTTCCTCACCCTCTGCCTTGTATAGAAAGAAGCAAACACATTCTTGGTTATCCACTGCAGGACATCAAAACTTTAATTTTAAGAGTCAGATTGTATGCATGTACATATATGCAACAACAAATACCATCAGTATGTACAACTATAATGTATCAATAAAAATTTTGAGAAAAAAAGAGTCATAATAAAAATAGGAAACATTTTTCATCAATAATAAGAACTTTGTATTTTTGTCCATATCAATTTTATAATCAGTTTTTCTAACTCTCATCATGTTAATTATCCTTTAGTTTTGAGAATTTCTTTTTTAAGACCAATACAATTAAATGTGTGTCCATGTTTTCAACTTAAGTTCCATCAGAGAAGAGGTTTTGTCTGCTTTATTTATAGCTGTATCTCCTGCATCTAGATGCTGCTTGATGTTCAATTAGTAGTTGTTCTAAAGATGCCTGGAAACTAGAATTACATATCAAAGGCAATCCAAATGAAAAGATGTCTTCAGACATTAACCATTCTTATAAATTCCTTAACTCCCTATTTTATAATGTTGTTTCTTTAAATAAAGATAAAAAGCAAACCTTATGATACTATAAGTGGTAGAAGTGGAAAGATGCATACTGGTTAGACCTAAAATTAGACAAATCATTTAAATTTGGTACCTGCCATGTTGGTGAACTGTTCAATGACATTATGTCCTCATTCAGGAAATAACCAAGAGCCCACACCCAGTCACCAGGAAAACTACAGAAGAGGAAGTGCCAAATAAATTCTAATATGATATGAATGTCAGTAGTGGCAAGATGATGTGTAATATTTATAAGTTTTAAATATGTCAAAATAGTTATATCTACATTTCATTGGATTTTCACAAAAAAAATCTGTGACGCAGATATGTTTTATACCTGTTTTACATATGAAATTTGAGATTGACTTGAAAGTTATTTAGAAAATAAGGGAATGTAAAAATATATTTCATAGTTTTTATATACATGGCACTGCTCTAGATATTTGATAAATAAAGATGTACTCTCAAGAAAAAACTTCCATTTACCTCATTTCCTCTTTTACTTCTGATCTCTTGCATTCTTATGTATCCACCAATTTGCTTTTTGTCAGCATGTATCAGTTTGCATTTGTTAGAATTTCATGTTAATGGAATCATGCAATATGAATTCACTCATTCCTTTGGCTTCTTCCATTCTGTGTGTTTGAGACTTATCCATGTTGCAGCATGGGTCAAGAATTCATTTCTTTTTATGGTAGCATTCCATGGTATGGACATACCACAGATAGCATATTCCTTCAACTATTAACAAACATTTCAGTTGTTTTCAGTTTGGATTTTTACAAATTAATTTTATTACAGAATTACTTCAACATTCATGTTTAGTTTGAGGGGCTAGGGCTAAGTGCCTAGGAGTGGAATAAATCACATAATAGGTGCATGATTAACTTTCTAAAGAAATTGCAGAATTGTCTTTCAAAATGGATGTAGTATCTTATATTCTCATCAGTAGATCTCTGTTTTCCTAAATCCTTGTTAACAGTTTGTATGTTCAGTCTTGAATTTTAGCCATTGTAATACAATGCATTTGCAAAGAATGCGTCTTTTGCTATAGTTGGTTACATTTTGTGACTGTGAGGTCAAGTTGGTTCATGGTACTATTCAGACTTATATCTTTGGTGATAGTGTATCTACTTATTCTAACAATTACTGAGAAAAAAACTATTAAAATCCATCAATATAATTGGGGATTTGTCAATTTCTCCCTGAAATTCTATCAGTTTGGAGGGTATGTGTTTAGAAGAAGCTCCATAGGTAAAGAAATATTTAAATTAATGATTCCATCTTGATAAATTGACTCATTTGCTATTATGAAATGGCTAACTTTATTCCTGGTAGTATTATGTTTGTGGAATTTCATTTGTTTGACATTAATAAAACCAACTTTTCTTCTTGTGTTTTCTGCTTGCATGATGTATCTTTCCCCATCATTTTGCTTTTAACCTCTTTGTGTCTTATTTAAAACTGGTTTCTTGAAGGCAGCAAACAATTGAGTCTTGATTTTTTAAATACAACCTCCTACTCACTATCTTTTCATTGTGTGTTTATTGATATAATTAGATTTAAATCTATAAATCTTAATATATTCAGAAATTTTCCCCATCTGTTCTTTGTTATCTTTTCCTCTCTTAATTTTTACTTTTCACTTAATAAGTTCTTATAGTCCAACTTACCTCATTGTTGGCATATTAGATTTGACAGATTGTTTTATTATTTTAATGATTGATTTAGGGTTCATAGCTAATATATTTAATTTATCACAGTTTACATTTAAGTGGTACTTTAACACTTATTTAAGAGCCAAACAATGATATTCTTTGATGTCTTTTCTCTCAACCTTATCATACAATTTACTTCTCTCTATATAATAAAAGTGTGACATATTATTATTGTTTGAGTATTCAGTTACATCTTAAAAATATTTGAACATTTAGAAATAAGCCTTACATATGTTTACCTGCACATCTGGGGACACAGAGTCCTTTGAAGGGTTCTTATTCCACCTGCTACCATTTCCCATTTCCTGCAGGATGTCCACAACAATACTTGTGTAGGTCCGTGGGTGGCCGATTCTTTTATCTTTTGTATTCCTTGAAATGTCTTTATTTTGCTTTCACATTTGAAAGATCTTATTCTCTGGTAGAATTCTAATTTGACAGCTTTTGGGTTTTTTTGTTTTTGTTTTTGTTTTTCATTTCAGAACATTAAAGATGAGGCCTCACTGTCTTTTGGCTCTGGTTATTTCCTTCCTTTGTAACCTTGATTGTTTACTGTGCTTTGGCTGACTTTAAGAATTTCACTTTGAGTAAATTGATTATGATGTGCCTTAGTATAGTTTTTCCTCATATTTTTGTACTTGAGTTTCATTCAGCTTCTTGGATATGGGGATGTATAGTTTTCATCAAATTTAGAAAATTTCAGCACTTCTTCCTCCTTTTGTTCAAAGTCCCTTTCCTCTTGTCTTTCTTGGACTATAATTTCATGTATGGTAGTTACAAGTAATTTAAGTTGTCGCACAGCTCACTGATGTTGTTTTCATCTTTTTAAGCATTTGCCTTTGTGTTTTCTTTTTATGATAGACTGTTTCAGTTGTTAGTATACAAGTTCCCTAATCTTTTTTCCTCCAACGTCTGATCTGCCCTTATTCATAGACAGTGTGTTTTCCATCTCAGACATGCTTTTCATCTCTAGCTCAATTTTACTCTCTAAAAACTTCCATGACTCTCCTTAATCCTTCCTCTAGCTTTCTGAACCTTTGGTGTACAGTTATTATAATTGATTTGATGTCCTTGTCTGCCACTTATAACTTTGTGTCTCTTGTGTGTGAAATTGAGTTCATTGATTTTTCTTATTTTTATGATTATTCTGCTTCTTTGCATGTCTGGTCAATTTTTATTGGATATCAGATACTGAATTTTACCTTGTGGGAAGTTAAATATTTCTGTATTCCCATAAAAACTTGTGAGTTTTTGCTCTGGGATAAAACTAAATTAGTTGGAAATAGTTTATTCTCTTTCGTTTTACTTTTTGGGTAATTTTAGGGGGGCCCACAGTTTGGACTAAGTATTTCCATTATTCAGGTACAACCCTTATGAGTACTTTTTGTAATGTCTCATGACTTAAAAGGTTTCTCAGTCTGGCAAATGAGTAAAGGTATTTTCAACCCTGTGTTGAATCACATCAAGCAACATTTGTTTTAATCCTTCTAAGTGGTTCATTCTGCAGCTTGTACTAGCTTTCTCCTTGGCAGGGGCTGATCCATGCCCTGCTGCTCACTGGGTAGAGACCTCTCTTGATCTTTGGGATACTCTGTGTGTACCTCTCTCCTCCCAGGTACTCTGCCTGTGAGCTTGGCTGTTTTGGTCTTCTCAGAGTCTCCTCTTGCTTCTTTGTTCAGGAAGTCTGTTGGTCTCTCTCTCTGAACTAGTCTGAATGTCTGGCAAGGCAGTAAGCTGGGGCAATCACCTCATTTTCTCCCCATCTTCACAAAAACCCATCCTTCATTGTCCAATATCCTCAAAGCTGATTTCATATATTTTGTCTGTTTGTTTTTGTTTTTGTTTTGTTTTGTTTTTTAAAAGTTGGAGGGTAAATTTTCAATAAGAGTTGAAGTCTTGATAGATTTCTTTTCATGAGGCACTCTCCACCTTTTTTTTTTACATTCATTAGTACATTTAATCTTTGCAGAAACTCCTATAGACCAATGTATAATGATTAGCCCCAAATTAATCTTGACAATTTTACATATGTAGTCAGTGGTGGAGTCAGAATTTGAATCCAGATGTTCTAACTAAAGTGGCATTTTTAACTCTTCCCTGTTACTTTGTTTTTGCATTAGCATTTTTTACTGTATGATGTCATCCATAAGCATGATTCATTGGCCATTTATGTGCTAATGACGGTCACCATCCATCTGGCTTTCTCAGTTTTATCTGTCTGGCTGTGTGTCTCTCAAGAGCTCTCAAACTTGCTTTTACCCCACTCTAACACTGAGCGTCATCATTAAAAAATGTTCTTTAATAGTATACAAGTAACTTTCCATTTTGTCAGAGTCCTTAGATGTTACTGAGAAGGAAATTTCTGTGCATACCACACACACAACACACACACACACACACACACACACAAAATTGCAGATGTAAGGACATAAACATAGGTGTGTACTTAAGTAGATATACACTAATATATACATCAACCAGACATAGTACCAGCTCACATGTGTTCTACAATTGAGATTGTAAATAAACAAAGTAATTGAAACAATAATTGGGCTATGAGAGCCCAGAGAATTATTTTTAAAATATCTATTCGGGGATATAAAAGAGAATATATGTAGCATAATGGATCAGGGAAAGCTTTCCTGAGGAAATAATGGTTGAAATCAGACATGCAAGTTCATGAATAGATGTCCAACTTTAAAAGAGCTGCTCTTTAGTTGATAAAAGAGAAAACTCAATCTTGGTAGATATGGCAATATTAATTTCAAACTTTAAGCCACTTCCCTAGTAACCAAATCTCCTGTTTTAGAAAGTATAATTATTAGCATTTTCTAAAGACTTTATTTTTATAAAATCTGATCAAATGTGATTTTGAAATTATTCTGGATGGGTATTTATTTTAATTAGGACCTTATGTTCAGTTCAAATTTATTTGTTGCATATTTGATTTACTTAAACATCTGTTGCAAGGACTACATGGATATGTTAGAATTAGAGCAAACTTACTATCCTAATTTATTACAATCATTATCAACAAACATTTAATCAGTCAGTTGGGGTTTTTTAGTTCTGTAGATACTAGAACCATGATTAATATTATTTGCTAATAGAAAAGTAATAATTTCTCTAATATGTAAATTATTTTTATTTATAAAGCAATATCTTCACCTATTATAGTAAATACTTAATAAAATTTAATTTCTTTATTGTTCCTGGCTACTGTTCTTCATCATTTTTGTCGAGATAGTGCCATGATGTGGGAAAATATTTATAGGATACACATAGGCATTACTAAAAAATTTCATAGAAAGCATGTCTGTAGCAGGAAAAACCAGAAATCTCTCAAAATTGAAACTAAATTGCTTTAATTTTAAAAAGATGTTTAGCACCTGCAATATTTGTACATTTTCATTTCACTTATTTGTTCTGGTGCTAAATCTTAAAAATCTAATATAAGGTATGTAGTTTGAGTGTGTTAATGGAATAAAATAAAATGGTATAGTACTAGTCAGCAAGGGCTATCACATGAGATATTACGAACTGATGGGTGACTTAAACAACACACATTTATTTTCTCACAGTTCTTGAAGCTAGAATTTCAAGACCAAATTGCCAGGAAATTCAGTTTCTGGAGAGGCCTCTCTGTCTGGCTTGCAGGTGGCCACCATCTTGTGATTTTATAAGGCCTTTCCTGTGTGTAAGAGAGAGAAGATGAGAGAGATTTGGAGTCCCCTCACCTCTTCTTGCATGGGTACCCATACTGCTCCCTGATTTGAGTTCCACTTCTTGATCTTGCTGACTTTATTTACTCCTCAAAGGTCCACTTTAAAATATAGTCATGTTGGAGTTTAGGAATTCAACATGTGCATTGGAAAGGACACAATTCTGTCCATAATAGTACATAGAACTTTCTTACAAAGACTCAAAAGTGATTCCTGAATATTAGATATCTAAGTATAAAAATACAAATAAACAAACATGGGATAATAAACACATTCAATGTACAATCAATGCAGTTAGATTAAACATGCTTATATAACTAGTATCTCATGCCTACAGTTAAAGAAAAGATATGGGATTTAGTTTATAGATTTTGGGATTTATAAATATGTGTCTGAATTAGATTATAAACTTCAAAAGAAAAAAAAAGTCAAGTATTAAATCTTTTTTAAAAGTTATACATTCCTAACATATTGAGTTACATATTTTCTGAAGTTCTTACAAAGTTTTTTTTTAACCATTTTGTCCTTATGAAATGGAATTGTGTCATTAATTTTGCACTTGAGACAAGGGAAGGACTGGATTTAATCAAGGCATAATTATGGAACTTGACAAGATAATTTTATTCTTGTACAGATGGAAAGTGATCACATATTTATTTTTAAAATTTGCTATGAAATCTCCTGATACGAATATTTCCTCTTCCCTTTAACTTCTAACCTCCCTCGAGTTTTGGTTTCCTTTACTTTGTTTTTCCTTTACCTCTATTCTTTCCCCTTGTTTGTCCATTAAACTCACTGTTTGTTTTTCTTCTGATATACCTAACAACTTTAGTTATATTTGAATGTAATATTGAACTTGTTTTCTTTATTTGGGAAGAGTTCCTTTTTTTCTTTCTGAAAAAGATGGGATTGCTCATTTGTACTTTATACACTGATCTTCCTGTTATTTTTAATTATCTCTCTGGAAATATTACATTCAATATCTCATGAGACTGCTGTTGCCAGTGGCAGCAATGTCTGCATGTTATCTACTTTCTCAGCCTTATCAACTCTAAAAAGCTGTTTACCTGAATTTGATAGCTTCTTTAAAAGACCATTCTCAGGAAATATTTTCTAACCATAGCAACCATAATGCACAAACAGGCACAGATACTCCTGTAGAGAAGTGCTAAAATTGAAAATTGGTGGCTATTATTACGTTATTTAAGTTGCATTTGGGTACGTTGCCTCACTAAGCCTTCTTGCCAAGGATTAATGAAAGCAATGATAAATCTGTTTTGACAAGCAAATAGAAAGGAAGCGTTATATTCTACCTTAAAATGTAGCAGGAATCATTCTGTATAGCTGTCATTCTCTTCAAGCCATAGATGGACATTGTTATCTCTAGTTCTAAGTGCACCTCTTTTCTATTTTAATTATAAGATAATTATAATTATGGGGACATTTTTGGAGTCTTACAAGTCATTACTTCACCTCTGAACTCAAAAGGCAATTAAAATATCCCAGTTTTATTAAGTAGGTATTGTGGCCTAAGCCCTCCTTTCTCCACAAACATATAGACAAAGGTTTACTCAGAATTTATTTATTTGGCAAATATTTATTGAGTTCCTACAACATGTCAGATACTGCATTTGCTCCAAAAATCAATACTGGCCCTGTTCTCTTATAGTCTTCTCTAATGAGGGAAATAGGCATTGATCAAATAATCACACAAACAAAGGTGTATCTCAACTCTGACAAATGCTGTGAAAGAGATGTGCATTGTGCTATGAAATCTTTAGTACAAGAGACTGATAGAAGGTCAGTGAAGCCTTCCTGAGGAAGTATTGAAGCTGAGATCTGAAGGATGAGGAGCTGACAAGGTGAGGGGGGGAGAAAAGCATTTTCAGCAAATGTAACAGATATCCTGATTAAGTGTGTATTTATAAATGTATTTATAAAGGAATAAAATCATCGATGTGGCTCTAGTACAAGTGTAAGAAAGAGCCTGGGGTGAGATCAGATTGAACAGGGAGTTGGGAGACAGACTTCTCTTTAGGAAGGGAAGATCCATAGTCAGAGCTGCACGTTGAAAAACTTAACTCAGTGTGCAGGTGTATCAGTTCATTGAACTGATGTGAGATGTGGACACAACCCAGTTAGAAGTCAGAGAGACTGATGATTTGTTATCATGAAGTGTGTAAAATGTTCAGATTCAAAGATTATTTACAAGTTAAAACCACTAAGACCAGTTAATAGGTTGCATATGAAGGGTGAGAGAGGGAAAGGTGTCAAGGATGACTCTGGTCTTTGGGTTTTGCCCCTAGATGTTTGGTGATACCAGTTTTGAAGACACACTGGAAAATATGTTTGGGGTAGGAAGAGGAGTACTTTTTTGACATTAGGCTTACCTTCAAAGCATGTTCACTTGAAAGAAACAGACCCCATCAAATATTAATTAATCACAGTTGTGGCAGCACTACAAAATAGGAATGCAAGTTGACTAGATTACCTAGATAAAAAATTAGACATCTCTGTGAAATGAAAATAAAATCAGAGCCAAAATAGCATGTAGAATGATTATTATCAATATATAAAACTGCTTTTTCCCTTAATTGACATAGGCTTCTAATTTTTAAAAATTTCTGCCATTTGTTATCTTCATTTAAGAAAATATTTCACATTGTACAATTGTATTTAATTCCTATTTCAAGTCAAATAAGGACCTTTTCAGTACATTGTAACAAAATATAGAAATAAATTGTTCTCCCTTTTATTTTAAAATGTGTTTTGTACTTGTTTAAGAAACTTTTAAAGTTGTTCCTCTGCCGCAGTCTCTGGCTGGGCACAAATCACGAATCTCCACACAACTTGTAGATTCAAACAGCAATTCTTTATTCCCGAACTCACACCGGCCGTCTACAAACACGTTCTGGGGGAATCCATGTTCTCTGCTCAAATCCACTTGTGCCCAAATCCACTACTCTGCCCAAATCCACTCCGCATGGGCTTCTGTCTCCCAAAATATACTGTCTGACCCTAAGAACTCAAGAGGAACTCAGCAGCAGGATACGCCCTATTCTAAAGGGGGAACACCCTAATCTCCTATTATGCTAAACTGCCCTATTCTAAAGGGGGAACACCCTAAACACGGATCCTGTCCTGGTCCTTGAGCAAGGTCACCTTTCAGAAGTCCTTCCACTAGACAGCATGGGAGTAAGCTGGCAAGGAATTTGTCATACCTACTTGGCTGATGGCTCCCAGCATTCCTCAATATACAGCATTGGTTTCTCAGTCTTCCTCTCTCTTCTCTTACATAGATCATAGATAGATAGATAGATAGATAGATAGATAGATAGATAGATAGATAACAGCATGTAGAAGTTTCCCTACAAATTATAAGATTGTTCCTTTCTCAGTTTTGTCTTTCTTATTTTGGCTTAAGGGCTTAGTATTTTCCTTTAACCCTTGAAGAAAACCCACTTTAAAAACACTGAAACTTTTGTAAGAAAGAGCAAAGAATGGAGTACTTACATCGCACAGCTCAGCTTTTCAATGACTTTTCGTCCTCCAATGTCTTTTCAATCTCTTGCTACCTTCTCTCTCCTCCTTTATCCTTTCCTTCCTTCCTTCCTCCCTTCTCTCTGAGTTCTTTCCTCCAAGTACTGCCCAGCTTCTTCCCCTTTCCAGATGGATCCTCATCACAGAGAACTCCCTCTGCCTTGCATACTGGTAAACATCTTGCATTGCCAGCTCCCTCCTTTTCCACGTATGTGTTCAAGTCTGTGCAAGATCCCAGACTACATGGTTTTGTGTGAATCTCAAATAAACATCCCACAATAGGATACTTTATCTGCTCTTGTTAGAAGGTGATAAAATTCATGAATTTGCACATTTTCTGCTGAAAATTTTACATGCATACACACAGAAGTACAAGGCTATGCTGTATGATATTGTGTAATTTAAATATTATATATTTTGAGTAATATAAAGTACTTACATTATCATCAAATTATTTAAATGAGTAAATACACTGGAATACTGTAGCCATATTTTATATCTGGGTTTTCTGGAGTTGCATTTATTTGGATCAAATGGAAGAAAGAAATATTTCCTTACTTTGTCATATTTGTGCCTCACAACCACCTTTCTTTATCACACTGTCTGTTCAGACACAAGCTCTTCTAAAGAAAGTAGAGATGCATGAAAGACTCTTGTCCCACTATTGATTTCAGCCCTTTGGTGGTTTGGAACTTTGGATATTCCAGGCCTCTCTAGAGAGTCTGTCAACCCAGAATATTTATGTAGCAGACAGCTGTATAGAATGAGATAAAAAAAAACTGGCAGTTTCACTTCAAAAATGGTCAATCAATACAAATCTAACTGTGATATGAGAAAAAATAAAGATCCAAAACTTAAAACTAAGCCTGATAGCCAGAGAGCTGATAGTTTCAAAATAAATTTTTAAAAAATCACTTCTCTTTCTATATACCTGATTAAACTCTAAAAATATTTTTTACAAATTGAATTTTGAAACATCTGGGCAAATTTAAACTGTTTCTCTACCGGGATACTGTAGTTTCCAATAGTCTGTAGAGATTATTTATATCAGTCTTAATATATGAATGGTTACTCATTACTAGTAAGTTGACTGAGTTTTACATTCTATAAAACTGAATAGTTGCTACAAAGGAAAAAGAAAACTATCAATGTTCAACTTAATTGTACTTACAGATCTGAGAGTTACAACATTAGCATTTCATATTTAATTCTACTCTCCAAGAAGCTATTATCACTGATTTAAAATTCTTTTGAAATATTATTGAATCTTTTAAATTTTCTTAGAATTATATTAATTTGTGTCAATGAATCACCAAGCAATTTCTCTTTGGCTCTTTCAATCACAAATTTATGATAATTTGAGGAGTATCTAAAAATTATCACATTTCCTACAATGTGATCTTAATATTCATCTCTATTTCCAGCAATAATAGCTTTAAATACTATTTTTGTACATAACTTGGTTTTTTTTATCATTTTAGCATTTATAGGGAGACAAGGGCTACATAATACTGTGAAGCAACACACAATAAGAATTAGGTAATCTGTATGTTCATTTCTTAATCTGACTTTGTTAAGATAACAAAGATTTTGTATTTATGAATAAGTATTCAACTTTTGCTATTATTTTTGTCTATGCTATTTTTTAAAGATGATGGCAGAGAAAAGACTAGTAGAAATGATTGGAAGTACCATTGCTGTTACTAATGACCAGGATTGATAAATGATAAAAAGAAGTCCCTTTTGGAATTTTTTTCTTTATCAAATAATTGTTGAAAAGGATTATTATTTATTATAGAAAGGGGAGAAAGAAATAAAGTGGACATACCATACTATCCATCTTGCTGAATTGCATGTCATAATAGTAAACTTTAAAAAGGCCTTTTTTCTAAATGAATGCATGTGGAAGTAAATTATCAGAAGCTAACAAGAGAAAAAGAAGTAAAAATGCCACCCTAAGAAGTAAGTTATTTGGACTGTAGTTCTGGCTCAGTGGTAGAGTGCTTGCTTAGCAAGTGTGAAACACTGGGTTTGATTCGCAGCACCACATAAAAAATAAACAAATAAAATAAATGTATTGAGTTCATCTACACAACAAATATATTTTTAAAAAAGAAGTTATTTGTGCATTCTATAGCCATCAAAGTCACATTTTCTCAGATGTGTGACAAGAGAATGTAATATAAAGGTGAATTGCTCCAAAGATATTTGCTTTCAAGATGGGTTTGATTATTTGAAGGGAATAAAATTTGAAATATTGATCATCTAGGGTCTTTGTCTATTGAACATGAAACTTCCTATATAAGCACGTGCAGATTTTTATTATGTCATTTTTTAGCTATTCACAAAAATTCCTCCTAAAAATGTTTCCATATTAGCATGTGAACCATAAATGGAAACCATGATACTCATTGTTCAAAGCCTGACAATTTTGAGAATTAAACAGATAGATATTCATAAAGTCAAGACAAGAATCACAAAATGCATTTAACCTGGGAAAAACTGAGATTAAGTCAAAACTGCCACAGTCATTTTGTAAATCTATTACTCCACTATAAAATTACCTTCTACTCCTATTTATCTATGGCATCTCCATGAGTTATTGTTTTTTTTTTAATATATATTACCATTGGTCTTTATGAACTGTCAACAGTCTTTGTTTCCTTGATATTAAGACATTCCTTTTAGTCTCCTTTTTACTATTGTTTAAACTTGATGATCATAGTTATACAATATCTAAGATTATTGGATATATGCTAGGAATTGGACTAACCTCTCTTATGTATGTAAATCCACAGTACTATAATAAAGTAGACAGTAATCTAAGTTAAGGTCCTAAAATATTATGTAAATTACCTAAGAACATCCAGTAAATAAGAGAACAAGAGAACTTATATCCCAAGTTGGGAATTTTTGACACAAAACACAAAGTTTTGTGTTACCTATCTCATTCTTTCAACTCACTTAGGATTTTAAATTTATCTGTGATGAGTAATCTTCTACATCAACAACCTTAACTTTTGTGTTTCAGGTTCATCTTATCTGTTAAAAAATCAGGGTAGAAAACAAAACCATCTCGGATGTGGTATAAAAAAACTTTCCTAGAGAGTCAGTTGGGTCACCTAAAGGAAAGATTGCCCAGTCAAAAGGGACAGGCATCTTCACTCAGCCACTCATTCAACTCATTAAAGCAACATCCCAAAAAGTAGAGATACATTAACTCAAACGACTGAATTCTAGGTAATGACTCCACCAGGAAGAATTAAACATTCTTGCCCTCAAAGAGTTTATTGTCTGCTCACATTTATAAGCCACATGCTAAATGTAATGAAAGGGTATGTGGAATAATGAAGAGCTAAGTCTAAAGGCAGGTCGACTGTGAGCAGCATGGCCAGTAAGATAGGAGGGGTCAGGTACAATCTCTGGAGTATAAATACTATGCTGAATCCCAAGGGTGAGCTGAGAGTTTTTCCTGTTTGTGGAACTGGCAACTCTTCATTCTGGTACATTAATTAAGGAATTTCCCTGAGTTTACCTGAAGGCACAATCCTGTCTTCATCTCCCAAGAATTTAGTTATATAGCCAAGAACAAATAATTCAACACATACGAATTGCTTAACCACTATTGTAATTCCTCCTATTGGTTTCTCTTATTTTCAGTAATGAATAAGGCATGAGCTTTGCCTTCAGGAAAATACTAATCAAAATAAGTATGAAAATGACTCAGAGGGTAAGGATGTGATTTTGCCATTCTTGTCAAGCAAGCCTTTCACAGCATTGTGTACACTGCATATGTTGAAAAATGAGGACGGCTTGATAATGCTAAATCTTTAATGTGGTATTATCTTTGGGGATTTATATGAATAACACAGGCTAGAATATGAACAAGAACTCGTGTACATATACCTGACTACAAGATCTGCCTACAGGTTTTGGGATGGTGTATGTATTCTGAGCTAACTGAAATGCAGAGGAGGATAAGAACACTATGACTTCTCAACTGAATACTTACATGTTTTGTCTATATAAGCAAAACAAGGCACTATCTCAAAGAATGTTCTTGCATTAGCTTTAAAATAATTTAAAAAGATCAATTTAATGTTAGTTGAAAGAGGGGAAAAGAAATAACAACTATGTTTAATTAGAAAAAAAAGTTCAATGTACCAAGAAAAGTCAATATATTTCCAGAGAAGTTGATACCTTCCATTTCATTATATCCTCTTGACTCATGTTACCTGAAGGCAGAAAGTTTCTTTTTGTTTACTGCTATATCATCAGCATTGAACAAATTTTTCCAGTACAAATTCAGTATTTAATCAATATGAATTGGATGAACTAAATAAGAGATGATTATACACATATAGTACTACATGATTCTGTTTATTTTTAAAGAAAAATATTTCAAATGCAAGATATTATTGAAAATGTATTTCCAAATCTTAGAATTTTGAATCCAGCCTAAAGAAATTGGCAGCACCATCTCCCTACATTATGTATCAAAGGCCTTTTATGGGCATGGAAATTAGAATTTTGCTAAACCTTATTGTATGAGATAAATGTTCTATATTATATTTCTCTATTTTGCAAAAGAAAATTCTATATAATTTTAGCTAACCTGTTTTTTCTAATGTTCTTAGGTTTTATTTTTTTCTTAAAAATATTTTAAGAAGCTGTCAAATTTTTAATACTATAAGCAGTAGAATTAATTTAGTTTTGTAGGCATGTTATCAGAAATGTAGATATTAAAAAGAAGTACATAGATAGAGGATACAATGTATTTTGTGTTTATGGTGTGAAAACAAATATTACTATCAATATAATTTTAAAATATCTTGTCTTAAATGCATAATAGTTAAAGATATAATTTGGTTCTTCTTTAAAAATCTAAAGCATCTAAGTTGGAAAACCCAGGTGGGGAGTTTTTTCTATCCTAAAGTAGACAGAATTTTGACAGGGGCAGGAAATGTGCTTTCTCTCCCTATTATATAGAAATCATCCACTTTCTAAGGAATCATCCAGCAGCTGTGCTCAGGTGGCTATGTAGACTGATTTGTGCTTCCTAGCATATCAGAAGAAAGGAGAAGAAAACACATTTTAGCTATCATGCTGCAGATAACTGAAATGAAATATTGCCAAGCAAATTGTTTTTGGCAACACAGTTTCCTCCCCAGAACCGAATATCAAAATGTGGTTTCCATTTTTCCATGAATGTGTCACAAGTTCCACTCTGGGTGACGTCTGAGATCCCGATTCAGGATGTGCACTAGGAGGCTCAGGTCATGGTGACAGTACCCAACGTTGTTAGATTTATTAATGTATTGGCCATTTTGCTAATAAAAAAAATTTATATAAAATGAGTATATATTCTTTTCTTCTTTTTCATTATTTTTATTTTAGTTCAATTACATAATCTAACTTGCTTGAATCAAAAAAATATATTATTATAGCTAAAAACTAGTTATAATTGGTTTTGAGGAAGAAAAGCAAAAGACAAAAATATATATGAAAAAGGCCAGGGAAAATTATGTTTCAGGAAAAGCTCAACTTTCAAAATTTGACCATCCTGAATTTAAATCCAGCTCTAAACTTAGCTGTATGGACAAAAGGTTATTACTATGTGTCTTTTAATCCAACCTTATTTATATTCAATTTTGTTTATTTTTAAACTATCATTAGATTGAAATAGATTAGTAACAGTGCAGAGATTAATCCCAAAACAAACATTTTGAAAAAAGCAAAAATACTAATATGGCTAACCATATTATATATATCCAAGTATTTTTTAATCTTTACACTATCAGTAGATTAAAATAGACTAACAGCCATTTGTTGCTCAACTAAAGGGTGCTATAGTCGGAAAATACTGTATGAAAGTAAAGATGATAAAACAAAACTTCAGTAAAAATCAATTTTTATCACATTGAGATATGGTTTAAAGCATCACCTGTTTGCAATAGCAGTTGAGCTGCCCAACAATCAACATTTTACTTAGAATAACTGAAACCTAATTCTGCTACCAAAATTATTAGGTTGTTCAAAAAGCACTGATATAAGCTTCCTATAAATAGCTTTTATTGAAGTTTTGTAGTAACAACAGAACACTTCTTGGCTTAGTGTAAACATGTATATCATAGGAAAATTCAGAGTTATAATTGACATCCTAAGGCAAAAATTATAGCAAAATTTGGGGTGAGTATATATTTTATGGTACAGATATAAAACTGGCTATAAGGCCATAAAATGAATTTAAGAAGTGGTAGAGTATCCCATTTTAAAATATTAATTTTTAAATCTGAGTACAAAGGAGGCTATTGCCTGACATTTTGAAGAGAGAACAATCTGGTTTGATTTATGCTTTTAATAAGATCATGTTGTTATTTTGAGAATACAAGCACCTCACTAAGATAGGGCAGAGGGTGTAATGGGAAATTTTCATCTTCTCCAGTTATCTGTATTTTAAAATGAAGAGTAAACATTTCCTAACTAATCATATGTACAAAGAAGAAAGGAGACAATGATGACAGTTATGCCTTAGGCTGAGCATGGGTACCATGGGTTTCCATCAACAGAGATAAAGCCCCTGGAGAAACAGGCATGATGAATTCAGCTTTCGACATATGAACTGCTTTCTCTAAAACCATTATGGCAGGTATGTGTTGCTTTTATTTTTGTTAATTCTTTGGTTCTTTTGCTTTTCTGCTATATTATCTGTTTCTTCATTTGCTGAGTTGCTCTTTACTGTTTGCTAGGTTCAAGACAAATATAAAGAAAATTTGATATTAAGGGGATTTGTATTTCCTCTAGAGTGTGTTTACTTTTGCTCCTAAAAGTGACTTAAGTTATCAGCAAACTAGGATGACCTTAAAATTATTAGTGATTGAAATTAAGAACGTTGCAAATGTGTTTCACCTTTATTCAGAGGTGTAGAACTCCAGGGTCACATTCAAAGCCAAGGGGATTTCCCAACACTAGCTGATGAGACTTTAACCCAGTTTTTATTTTTATGAAATTTTCAAAACCTCTCACCAATTTCTTGACCTTTCCATCATTTCTTCCAGAATTGGCAAATCCCCCTAAAGGAAATCTGGAGCTAACCCCAGGTACTAAAACCAGGTATATGTCTTTCCACATTTTCTTCCTTTTTTTTCTTTTGAAAATTGACCCCATAATTGTCTTGTTAGCATCTCTCTCTCTCTCTCTCTCTCTCTCTCTCTCTCTCTCTCTCTCACACACACACACACACACACACACACACACATTCTTAATCCTTCTCAATGAGAAGATTGAACCAAATTATCAGTACCACTGCTAGAAGCCAGACTTCTAGGCCATAATGTTTGTTGTGTTTAAAAAAAAAAAAAAAAAAACTTAAAACCATGTGGTCATCAACAGACCCATGGCCAGCTGGGATTCCTGAGGATCATGAGAAATTACCTGGAGACTTGCTCTGTGCTCTTCCTTCCTCTTTGTCACTACACTTAAAAGAAATTTATTCTTGGAATGAAACCAGGATATTTATTTAATCTTAAACATACCCCTACCTGTTACACTTTTGTATGTGACAATCACTTTCTGTGAAGCAGCTGCTTATATGAAACATTTTCCCAGTAATTCTGCTTTAGGAATACATGGTTTCTGTAAATTAAAATACAAAAAAAGAAGACAATATTACAATGGAAAGTGAGGATAGAAAAAAAGACAACATTAAATGTAGGGGTGCCATATTGAAATGTCTAGAACTAGGCTGCACCTCCCAGCAAGGTGGGTGGTGCAAGGTGGGTGGTACAGGAGTTCAGCTGTGCAATCCAGACCTGATCAGGATCTAGTTGAGAGTTGGTGCCACCTAGTGGCAGTTTTCTGCTTGTTCAAAATATCAAAGGAGATAGATGATTCTGGGTCCTTGTTGCTACCTTGTATTTTGTCTTGAATGCTTGTCTCAGAATTCTTGCTTAAAGTAGCCCTGCATGGAGGTGACATAGTAAGGATCTTTGTCTTATTCCTGCTGCTACCCCAACAATTAACTGTTGTTACTTAATATTGATGCAAACTTTATGGTGGGGATAGAGAGGTTTCTCAGTTGTCCTATTACAACCTCTCTTTTAGGTAAACCTGTGTGTTTCAGCTTTAGGGGTGGGGTTTCCTCAGCATTTCTTCATCCTCCCTGCAATCCCCCACCCCTCCAATCAGAGCTCTGCTGTAAGGATGCACGGGTATTGCGCACGATTAAGTTTCCTGCCTGTTACCCATAGATTAATTTTGTATTGCTTCAGAAAGGCAGAATCCTGGCTATAAGCAATTTTGCTTCTGTCACAGCTGCAGGAAAATTCTACTTGTAGAAGAGAATGGTCTAGGATTTCCACCTATCCTTCTTTCTAGGAGCTCTAAATTCCTGTTATAACCATCATTCACTCTTCAAAAATTATTAAAATTGCAGATGCTTTCCTATATGTATATGTCTGCTGCTGCTTCTTCTCACACTCTGAAGACCAAATAGTTCACATATTCTTTTGCAGAGGCTTTTTGCCTTGCCCTTTGTAATTCAGGTCCCTTAGCTGCCTCACAGCCTTCTCACTAGAAAAAAAAAATGCTGTATTTGGAAAAGTATGCTTTTTCTTTTTTCTTTCCTTTATTTTCTATCCTATCTATCATTTATAAAGTAGGAATAACAGCTCACTTGAGATTTTCTACACCTTGAAGTGAAATGAAATGCACACTAATCCTACTGAACTATATATATATATATATATATATATATATATATATATATATATATATATATGTCAGTTTCACCTCTTTAGTCTTGTAGACTGGGGCATTTTTATATTTTCACTGCCTAGTGGTATTCAATTATTATTTTGTTGTAACAAGTTGTTCATGTCTGTCTCTCTAACTAGACTAAGAACACTTCTGAGACAATGACCAAGTTTTTATGTCCTTATAATAATATAAGAACTCATATCTATTGAGTGTTTGCTATGAACTAGAAATTCTATATATACTTTATATACATAATCACATTTAAGATCATTACCATGCTTCTAAAGTAGGTTTTATTATGCCAGTCTTATAGTTTAGCAAGGAAACACGGGGCAGGCTTTATCCATGTGACCTCTATACTACAGAATAGGGCCTTGCTCACAGAAGGGCCTTGTACTTGAATTAAAACTCTGCCGTCATCACCTTGAAGTTTGTAATAATTTTTATTTTTGAACTTCAAGTAAACTCTATGAGAAATGGAGCATAAGATTGAGCAGTGGTACATGCTGGTAAATCCCAGTGACTACAAGGCTGAAGCAGGAGGATCACAAGTTGGAGGTCATCCTCAACAACTTAGTGAGAACCTTTCTGAAAATTAAAAAAGAAAAAAAGAGCTGGGATGTACTGATTCAATCCCCAGTACCAGGAAGAAAAAAAGAAGAATGAGCCCTAAAATAGCCCTGGGGGAGCATGTGCAAGTGGAGGCTCAGGATTACTGACTGACAAGTAGCAGGGGCATTCAGTAATGACCTAAAGGCCTAGGACACTACAAAGACCTCAGGGCAGTCTGGGGGCACCCTGGGAATTCTTAATGACCATATGAGACCCAGGTCAAGATTGGAAGCTCCATGAAAAGCAGTAGAGGTGGCACCAGTGGCTCCAGCCACAAGGGAAGGAAGGACTCCATATACATTTAAATTTACACAATGATATTTTAATACTTACTATCTGATGTTTAGTGCTGCCCAATGGGGAGAGGACCTTCCATTCCCAGAACCCATCCCTGTGGCAGATATGCAATTATCAACTGTTCCTACTAATGGGTGGGCAAGAACTGTCAGTGGCCATGCTGTATACCATGTCAGCAAATTGTTAAAAAATGAAAGGGAAGATTGCATTACATCATATAAGGAACCGATGAAAATCTTCAAAGAGTTTGAAATAATTAGTTTTGAAACTGCTAAAATATTGGGAAGCAAATATCTACAGCCTTATAAATAAAAATTAGCTGCATGTAGTATGCACACAACTGTAATCCTAGCTATCTGCAATGCTAAGGCAGGAGGTTGCAAGTTCAAGGCCAGATTCAAAAACATTTAATGAGACTCAATGATAATCACATTGACTGGACAGAGAAAAACATCATTTTCATGAAAACTTCAATATTAATCAATAAGTAATAAGAAAAACAATTTTAAAATTATTTTTTTATTTATGATTGAAGATGTGAAGATAAAATACATCAGCAGGTGTTTTGAATTATATACAAGTCATGAATCCACTTTTATTTCTTAAATTGACTCCACGAGTTACAGGAAACATCAGGGTAAGTATTAAAATATCATTGTATAAATTTAAATTTCAAATTAAATTCAGAATTAAATGAACTAGATTTGCATTAAGAGTTTAAAGTATTTTGAATGTTCTAGTAGTTACATCACAGAAAGATTCTTCTCAGAATTACAAATTACCAAAAATTACTTGCATGCACCAAGAGTGCCTGATGTTAGTATACAATATATTATGAGAAAATGAAGTTGGTATATGTGTGGAATTTGATAACTTAATAAATAAATTTTGAGAAAAGTAAGCCACAATATTCTTCTAATCAATGAAGATACCACATTAATAAAGTATTATTTGTTATATTACCTAAAATTATGACACCAAAAATATTTATTTTTGCAGTTTTCAAGTTTCTGTTCATCATTTATCACTATGACCTCTATCACATTTTTAAATCATAAAATATTATTTTAACACTATGTTTCATATTTTTGTAACTTTAACATCATTTTCTCTGCCTTTTTACTAGTTATCCCACAATAATGTTTAGCAGTAGGTCTCACAAATTATATAGCCAGTCATACATACAAATATATTGAACAAAAGCATGCAGCTAGTAGTAAATAATGGAATCAGAATTTGAACCCAGGAAGTCAGGCTCCAAATTTGAGCTCTTAACAACTAACATATCAGTTATTTCTCCTGGAGCAAAACTCATGGAGGCTGATGAGAGCTAGGATGTGATGAATAAAAGCCATAGGAAGACATCTGTCTGGTTGGACAGTACAGTCCTCATCTTTTGTAGCCTTGGGTTTCTAGAAGTTACTGGTGACTGCTAAAAAACACAAAAATAGTACTATTAACATAAGAAAATCAAATTTTAAAGTATAGAAGCCTTCCAACTTAAGATGTGGCTATGTCATGATGAACCCATTACAAGTTGAAAATATACTAAGTTAAAAATGCTTTTCATACACTTAACAGCTGGAATGTCAAACTTAGCACTGCAGCACATGTGAAGCATCTGCTGTTTGTGCTCATGGGCTCTCTTGACTGAGAGCTGTCAATACTGCCTCTGTCCAGCATCCTAAGAGAGTATCCTATGGAATAGAGCTAGCATAGAGAAAGGTCCACATTACAAATCCATACTATAATTCTATTGAATGTATATCAGTTTCACAATATTAACAGTAAAAAAAAATGGTTAGCTGAGCCATTGTAAATTGGGGACCATTTGTATTTGCCATAGTTTGCTAGAGCTGCTATAATAAGTACCATAAATTAGGGGAGTAAAACAACAGAAATCTATTAATTAATAGTTCCAAAGGCCAGAAGTCTCACATCAAGGTATTATCAGGGTCAACTCCTTCTGAGGACTATGAGGAAAGAACTATTCCAGCCCTCTCCCCTTGGCTTGCCTGTATCTCTTTATATCTCTTTATATCTCTGTGTGCAGATTTCCCCTTTTTAATTGGATTTCGAACCTATTGGATTCGCAATAGGTTCTGCTCTAGACACCTCATTTTAACTTGGTTAACCCTTAAAATCCTATCTTCATGGTAGTCAGGAACCAACAACCAGCGAACAGATACAGCTTATATACCTACCCTCCTAAGGCTCACCTCCAATGAGCTATTTCCTCCAATTAGGCCTCACTTTCCACAGTTTCTACCACCGCCCAATATTTCACTCAATTATGAATTCACCCAAGGACCAATACATTGATAAGTTTTGAACCTTCAGGATCACTTCCCCAAAGCCCTATCTCTGAACATTGCTGCATTGGAGATCCAACTTTTAACACAGAAGCCTTTGAGGGAAATTTCAGATCCAAACCAAAAAGTAATCTGAAAAATATCATGTTCCAGATAAAGAAGGATTTTTCCTTTTTTTTTTCTTTTCTTTTACCTTGAGAATCAAAATAGGGGATAGAAGAAAAAAAGAAAACTTTATTCAGAATACATTTTATCAGCCTCTTTTTTGAGCTAAAAATGAACCTGGAGATAGGCAACGTGTTCATTCATGTAAAGTAAGGCACAAAAAAAAAAAAAAAAGGAAAGGAAATCTAGCAGGCTGTATACTCTTTACCCAGTAGCAGGGAGCCTTACTCCTGGCTTTGGAGTATTTTCTACTGTACTTGTATTGTCACTTGATTTCTAGAGGCTCTCAGTGGAATTGTAATGGCTGCAAGGAATTATTTATCTGCACACAAAACAAAACATGGTTAGTCCATTTTCTCAAACTTTGCATCCAAAGGGTAAAGTGTAAATCCATGGAAGAAAATCCTCTAAATCTAAGGATTTGTGATAAAATAGAAAACATTCTCAATGCTACAGTGGATAGTTATTTGGGTGCAGTTTTGTTTTTGCTCTGAATATTTAAAGTTGAACCTTTAGTATGTCTGTTTTGTAAAGGGAGTGATTTTGATAGTATTTTGATATTCTCAAGTTTAAAACATTCATTATTTTGTTTCTCAACCATATCTAACTAGGACTAAAATTTATGTTTAAAAAACTGTTAATATTTGCTAACCTAAATATTAGTGAAATTATTTTACTTTCAAATGGACATATTTTCCCCTCATATTTCTGAGCTTACTATATGAAGACAGTGATAAGTAACAGATTTTTAAAAGTGAATCTGGAGCATTTATTTCTCATTAAAGAGTAGTAAGATTACAAATCAATCAATTGTGCAGTTTAATTCAGTGTTTTTAAGCTACAGTGAATACTATGATGGAAATAGAAAACTTGAACTGAGTAACAGTATTTCAGATTGAGAGAATGTATGTCACTTTAGAATAAACTGGGGTTCAGATATTTTTTTCCTCCTCTACAATACAAGAGTAGATCAGCAGAGAGAGCAGGATTACTTTGCATGTCAGTCGTGTTAGGCAAAATTCCAAAAGGGGCAGCATGATTCCCACCCCTGGAATCCATAACTTGAATAATCTCTTCTCCTTGAGAGCAGACAGAAACTTTATTTTGCTTTTAATCAAGAGAACATGGCAGAAAGTAAAGGCATTACACAGAGATAATTAAGGTTTCTAATCCAAAGGAAGATTATCCTGGGTGCCTCTGACCTAATCAGGTAAGCCTCTTAAAAGAGCATCCAGCCAGACCCTGGAGGATGAGATTCAAATCAACAAAGAGGCTCTTCTCCTGGCTTTAAAGAAGCAACAACCACACTTTTGAAGTGCTTATTCTGAGGGCAGCATCTAAGAATTGTGGACATCCTTCCTACATATAAGAGAATTTAAATTCTGCCACTAGCAGGGATGAACTTGGAAGAGAACCCCCAAGCTCCAAATGAGAAGACAATCCTAGCCAACACCTTCATTAAAACCTCATGAGGACAGAGAATGCCCTTAAGCTAGGCCCAGACTCCTGACCCATACAAACCACAAGATCATAAAATATGTCTTGCTATATAGGCCATGGTTTGAATTAATCTATTATAACAGTAACAGAAAAGTAATATTATGGTTATGAAACTCACTAAAACTTAATTGCAATGAGGTCATTGTAAAAAGGTATTGCCCACAATTTTTATATAGAACTTGAAGTCTAAATATCTATTTCCAGTTACTTATGCTTATACAAATATAGTCACACAATTATAGGCAGATATTTGTATAGTTAAGAATACCTAAACTTAAAATTTGCTACATTCAAATAACTGTCATTAAATTACAAATTTCATCAAAACTTGGCTGCAGGGCAGGTTCATCACAGCATTTGTACCACAACTTGTAGACACTTGCCTATTTTTAAAACATGACTGTATCAGTATGCTCTCTTTTCTATCTTAAGTCACATGGCATGAATTCAAGAGGAGATGTAATGCCATAATTCTATGTAAATATTGGGTGAGTTGTTGATGGAAGATTTTTGAAGTTTAGACAGATTAAAAATATAAAACCAAGAATAATTTTATGTAATTTGAATCAATAGGGAACAAGTCATCAGTGAAGAAAGACCATAATTATTTATAGGAATAAAAAAATCAAACAAACTGAGGTTCATTTTTGGCTGTAAGTAAATGATAAAATATTAAATAAAGCTTTAGGTAAAAATTTATGTGACTTTTATAGTTAAAGTTGAAGAAATACTTCCATCATGATTTGAAATCTTTCTTTTTTATCCCTGTGGGAATGTCTCCATCACATGATATTTTATTCTTAATTAAAATACTTCAAAGTATTTTGCAATTAATATTTTCCTACCAGTAATATTCTATGTACAAATTTATCTCAAATTAAAGTCTGATAGGACCAAAATGCGATTTGTTTCACACAAAATAATTTTTTTTTGAAATTCTAAAGGTGACACAATGATTTTTGGGTCTAAAGAATGCTTCTGTATTGCCAAGCAGGACTAATGCCACTTCTACCTTGTTTTCCTCTGGTACCTTCTAGGGGTCTTATAATTATGCATTTTACATTTAGGTCTGCTATTTGTTTTGAGTAAATTTCCATGAAGGGTATGAGTTTTATGGCTAGATTCATTTTCTGGCATGTGGATTTCCACTTGTTCCAGCATCATTTATTGAAAAAACTATCTTTGTTCCATCGAATTATCTTTATTCATTTGTCAAAAATTAGCATATTTCATATGAACCTATTTTTGGCCTCTCTATTAGAAAAAAGAGTATTTACATATAAGTTTTTTGGGATTCTTCCATAAGAAACACGTATCCTTTATCCCTCATTCATTCATTTAATCCATAATTCATTTATACCAATATGCATTCATGCATATTTATTTTAGTTATGAGTTATGATCCAGTGATAATTTTTTTTTAATTTCTAAACTATTGGCCATTGAAAGTTCTTTCAAGTTGGCTCCTGTGTCATTCTGAAATACACAGCACCCCAATTATTTTTCAGTTCATCACCACTTGTGTTACTATATACATGATGACATGATGCTCTTTAATTTTCTCTGCCTTCATGACAGAATTAGCCATTTCTCCAAAGAGTTCTGTATTTTTTTAATTAGGAAAAATGGTACATATTCTCCTTTAAACATCAATAATTTCTTTTCCCAGAGGTAATTCAAACTAAGCATCTCCTACAAAGATTTCTCTTCCCTAATCCTTCTCCATGAAATACTGCTAATCTAAGATCTCCTCCTTTTTGTTCTATTACAGTAAATGTCACAACAATCCACCCTCTTACCCCCCACCCCCAGTGAAAAAACCTGGGCTTTTCACTGGGTCTTGATGTTGTCATAGGCACATATTGAACAAAATTTTCTTCATTATATTTCAATGCTGTGGCCACTTATCTTATTGCTGTATTGCTAACCTTGCCTTATTCCAGCCTGTGTCCTGCATTGCTGCAAAATCATGGTAAACTCTAATATCAAGTGACTAATAGATTCAGAATAATTTGCTCCTGCTCACCTCAGAGTTGCCACCTGGCATCACTTCCTGCCTGCCACCCTTCCATCCAGCCACACTGAGTTTCTTTAAGTCTCCCAAGGTGCTTCTCACATCTCACCTCAAGTCTAACCACTGTCGTTGGCTCTACCTGAAACATTCTTCTCTCCCCTTGACTTTGCTAAAAATCATTCACCTTCCATGTTCTAACTCAGGTTTCACTGCCATGCCCTACATGAACATATATTACTATGCCATCCAAAAAAAAAGCAGTGATTTATGCACAGTTTGAAATTTGTGATTTCCTTTTTCCAATAATAGAACAACCTATGTTTAATAAATGTTATGTGTGTTAGAAACCAAGAGAGGAGTCGATAGAGCTTTCAAAAATAAATATTTTATGTATTTATGATCCTTTAAATATTGTGTGCATAATATTTTGTTATTAAAATAGAGCTAAGATTAGAAATAGGGGAATGAAGGGAATGGAGGGGAATAGGAATAGAATGAATTGGACATAACTTTCCTGTTTATATATGAATATACCACAGTGAAACTCCTCATCGTGTACAACTACAAGAATGGGATCCTAATTAGAATAAGTTATACTCCATGTATATATGTCAAAATACACTCTACTGTCATTTATGTCTAAAAAGAATAAAAATATAGAACTAGGATTTTGAAAATTTGTTTTTCTCTATAAATAATAAAAGGTACTAGAACAGTTCAATAAATGAGAATGTATAATTTTATTAGTGATGATCATTTCTGGAAAATGGTAAGCTATTATCTGAATGAAACTCTGAGTGTCATATAATATATCATTATGTAACTAGTTAGAAATAAATTTGGTAATTTTTCCTGAGTAGTTGTAATCTTGTGCTTTGAACATTAGAATAAGAATGCTATATTTTCTTCAAAACTTTGCTGTGATAAATTGTTAGGCCAGGCACATGATTCTTACTATAATTGTACTGAGCATTCCTTTTAGTTGGACTTCAAGATAAAACACTAATACACATATTTCATTTTTTTCATTTTAACCTTTAAAAGCTTGTCTGGGAATCAAAGTTAAAATAAGTATGTGGCATAATTTAGTCACAAGCAAAGAGTTGCCTAACAACAAATAATTTCTCCATCTGCCTTCTCTAGTATTCAAAATTATTTCTATTATCATGATCTTCAAGTTTTCATAAGAAGACACATAGTTTATAAATATGATTAAGGCATATTATTTCCATTGAAAGGTAACCTATTAATTAAGAGCAAAGAGTAGCAGCCAACCAACAGAAAACATGCTGCTCTGGAGGAAATGGGCTTGGGTTATACTTCTGTATGTATATATGTGTGCGTGTGTGTGTGTGTGTGTGTGTGTGTGTGTAAAAGCTTTCACTAAAATGAGGGGTTAAAAGGAGTGGTCTAAAGGCCAACACAGCAGTATGTCAATAAATGATAAACATGGCATTTTATCATCAAAACATACAAATGAACAACTAAAGACTAGTATAAATCTAATCATAAAGTGTATGTATTGTGCATCTTTGAGAAACAGAACTATGAATATATGTAACATTTCTCAAAAAATTACATAGCAGTTGGGAAGATGAGAAAAATACACATAAACCGAGTGCAAATAACACAATAAGGTGCAAATCAAGAGCAATGACTCTAAAAGCCCTAGGAAGTGAGTGGGAAAATATCTCTCAGCTACTGATTTAAAAAAAAGAAGTTCATAAAGATCTTACAATCAACATGTTTTTGAAAATATGAACGAACAGGATAGGATGACAGGGAAAGGGAAAACTATTTCATATGAAAGCAAAAGCCAGCAGGAAGGCATAGAGAACAGGATTAAACATGGCAGGTTTACAGAATAGTTGAATCTTTCTGAAACTCTCCTGTTTTGTAAAACAATGTGCCGAGGCCAAAGTGTATTTATACTGACTTTTTTTTTATAACTTTTTCTATAAATTTAAATGTACATTAAAGACATTGCCCATCTGCCTTGGATTCTGCTCTCATACTCCTCTAATTACTCACTCTAGGTGATCACCTAATATAGCTAAGCCTAACATGTTTCATCAGTAAAACTGTAATAATTTTTTTCCTGAGGGTCTTGCAAGGTGACTTGCAAAAGCTTTGTGAGACTAAATATAACAATGTTCTGTGTGTCATAATTAACATTTGAGTATGTAATGCTAAAATACTATTACTCATTAATTCTAACTTGGATCTTCACATATGCATGTTTTAATGTCTTAAATAGGAAAATAAAATAATTTAAAAAGATTAAAAATAAAACAACATGAAAATGTGTTTGTCTTCTCTTTTATTTCTTAAGAAATTTGTCAATCTCAAATTCTAAAACTTCAATATCACCATAGTCTACAAAACTGCCTAAAAGTGTCCTTTAATAATAAAGATTCTATCATATCCAGGTGAGCACTCTTTTTAGTTGTTCCAAAAACATCATGGGAAATTTTCAAGCACAGGTAAAAGCATGTTTGAAATTAATATTTCTTTAATAAATAATTCAAAGCAATTATCTCTTATATCCATAGCGTTTTAATTCCTTGAAATGCAGATTTTCATTTGAGAATTCAAAACTTTGATGTCAGCTTTCATTTAATTTTAGTCTGCTAAAAAACATGGTTATCTCACTTCAACTCCTCTTTCTCTTTAATCTTAAACAACAATTTATATAGAATTTGAAAGTTTTTTAATGGTATTTAGTTTTAAAGGACTTTTACATTAATAAATTACAATTGTCTTTCATAATAGCTAATTTCTTTTAACTCAGTAGACTGTTACTGCTGTTTACTCCAAAGATTCTAACTGCTCAATAAAATTGCATAATTTTCCTGTCTGCTATGGAGCTGAGTAATCTATCTTTGTGATATAAAATCACCTACCCTACCACATATTACTTAAATTTCTGAGAAGTGTGCTCATAAACAATTGTTTGTTGGAAAAAGAGATTTTTAGCAATCATTTTCACCAACTTCTGATCATATCCCCTTTTGTTTGGCACAGTTATTCTTTTAAATATTTGTTCCTTTTTAATTTTTAGCATTCCCTCATTTCTTATAAGCAAGTAATCTAACCTTATTCACTGAAAGGTTATATTTTATGCTGAAAGGAAAAGAATTATCAAAAGTAACTGTGCTAAATCAAATAAATGCACGTGTCAAAGTTTCATGTCAGAATTCCCAGTATGTGAAAATATTCAAATAAATATTTTATATTCACTAATCCATCCCAACTTATGTGCAAAATACACACCACAATTATTCCATAAACTAAAGTCAAATTGAGTAAGTTAATTTAATTACTATTATGATTTAGGACATTCTTTTAAAGGTGATGATTCTTAGTAGGGACAATTTGGTCTCCCAGGGGCCATTTAGCAATGCTTGGAGAAACTTTTGGTCATCTCAATTGAGGAAGTGTTAGTGGCATCTCATGTGTGAGTCCAGGGATGCTGGTAAACATTGGATAGTACTCCACAACCAAGAATTATCCAGCTCCAAATATTAATGTCTAAATTGAGAAACCCTGAAACAGAAGGAACTTATGATTTCCATTAATTTGTCAATTTTATTTTTTTCTTGATGGAGAAGCCACATATTTGATGTTTTAGTTCCAATAGCTCTCTTGTACATCAGTCCAAATTGAGATGTGCAGTTTTCCACTTACTCATATCATTTACTCTGAAAACGTACGGAACAGGAAAGCTTCCTATTACCTAATGGCATGGTTCTCTCTAAGGTGTTCCCTGAGTTCTACTTTTAGACTTTTCTTCAGAGAAACACTATTCTCAGCCCAATAATAAACATTACATACTTCTAGAAATACTCTCTGATGCTTTTTGCTTTTTAAAATTTCCATTGACTTAAGAATAATTACAGTTTTACTCAACTAATTTTGGTTAATTTAATGATACAGCATTTTGAAGGGAGATTTTTCCTTAATGTCATGTTTAGGCAATACCTTTATAATTCCCTGATGGTATGCCCTGATAGAATTTTCAGTTACTTCTGATGTTATGAATCGTTACTTGGTACTTTTTTTTATGACTCAAACATGTTATGTATCCTTAAAAAGCCAAATGTGCAGCCAACTATTATTTTGACCTTTCTTTAAATACTTTTCAGATTTCCCCAATATAGGCAGAAGAGATATTATGAAACTTCATTTATTCATGGGTCTTTCCTCAGTAGTAGTTTACATTCCTTAAAAACAGAATACACACATGTATTCTTACAAAACTCTTAGTTTTGTTATTATTCTCTATTTTCATAAAATAAAAGGGGCTATTTAAAAATTAAAGGAAAATGTCTCAAAGCATGTCAAATTAAATAATATGTTTATTTGTGTTTATTAACAAATGAGTCATTTTCCTGGGTTTAATCTTAAGTGCAGCATTTGAAATGTGCAAGATATCATGTACTTCAATGGTTAAAAGCCTGGCTTGGAAAGTTTAATTGCCCGGGTTGAAATACCAAATTTGTAGCTTTCTCTATGATTTTGATTAAGTTAGTTAACATGCTCTTTGTCACAATTTTCTCATCAGTAAAATTAAGATATTAATAATGGCAATTTCAGAAGGTGAGGATAAAGATGAGTATTTGTACAATTCTTTAAATAGTAATTGGCACGTAATCATGGGCTTGTGGAAAAGCTGAAGAGGCCATGAGAAAAGTGATCAGAGGCTATCACTGAAAATTCTAGGACTCAAGACCTAGTTTGCAACAATGTGTACATGATATCAAATGAAAGGCAAGTTTCTGAATACAAAAATGTTTTGGAACACAGGAATTCTCTCGGATGGATTTCACAATTTCCCTTTCTTTCCCAGTCTCTTATCATTTCTCAAGAATACAATGTATAATTAACTATAATTACCATGTTGTAAAATATACCTCTTGCACTTATTCTTTGTATATACCTAAAATTTAAGACAATATAATTTTAAAAAAACAAATCTATTTTTCAAGCATAAAACATGAAAGTTGTACATATTAATGGGGTACCATATGATGTTTCAATACATGTATATGTTGGATAATGTTTAAATCAGGTTAAATATATTCATCCCCTCAAACATTTTTTATTTCCTTCTAGAAAACTTTCAAAATTCCTTCTTCTAGTTTTTAAAATGTGAAGTACATTGTTGTTATCTATAGTAACCTAACTCTCAGAAATGCAAGTCAAAACAACAATGTGATATCAGTTCCCCCAGGAAGAATGAGGATTATCAAAAAGATTAAAGATAATAAATGTTGACATGGAGTGGACAAAAGGCAACCTTGCTCACTGTTGGTGGGAATATAAATTAGTACAAGCATTATGGAAAACCATAAGGAGGCTCCTCAAAAATTAAAAATAGAACTGTATGATCCAACAATCCTATTACCAGGCACATATCCAAACAATTGAAATAGTTATATCAAAGAGACATTGATACTCCCATGTTTATTATAGCACTATTCACAACAGCCAAGAAATAGAAACTGAGGTGTCCATCAACTAATGAGTGGATAAAGAAAATACAGTAAAAATGTACAATGGAATATTATTCAGCCATAAAGAGAATGACATCCTGTCAACATGGATAAAACTGGAAGTTATTATGTTAAGGGAAATAAATCAGCCACAGAAAGACAAGCACTACAAATTCTCATTCATGGAGAATTTAAAAGATTGGTCATACAGAAGGTTAAATAAAGACTGGTGACCAGAGGCTGGGTAGGGAAAGAGAAGAAAAGTTGATCAGGGCTTCCAATTTATAGTTAGATAGAAACAAAAAGTCCTGGTATACTATTGCACAATGTTGTGATTACAGATAATAAGACAGTACAAATTTACTAATTCCCTCATTAAAAAATTAAATATGTGTGCTGGGGTTGTACCTCAAGTGGTAAAGTGCTTGCCTAGCACATGAAAGGCACTAGGTTCAATCCTCAGCACCACGTAAAAATAAACAAATAAAGGTATTGTGTCCACCTACAACTAAAAACAAATTTTTTTAATTAAATATGTGACTAGTGTAGTATTCCCTTTTAATAGAAAATGCATGTATGTCAATTGTTAGTTACATATTTTTATGGTGGTGAGAGAATCAAACTTTATTAATTATATTTTTTGAAACCAATGATAGAATAATTTTTAGGCTAGAATTAACTGTAAAAAAATGCCATTTAAATTCCTACCTTATAAATGTATGGAGACTACATTAAATTTAGAGACGAGGTATGAGAGTGTAGCTCTATATAGAGCACTTGCCTAGCATGCATGAGGCCCTGAATTTGATCTCCAGCATTGCAAATAAACAACAATACAAAGTAAGATAAGAAGCAGAAAATAGAAGGAAGTCATGAAAACAAATTTTAATGGCATAGGTGAGCTACAATAACCTGCTTAATATCAGGACTTGATAATTGATTGATCCATAGTGGGTTGCTTTTATAAATGTGAACTTACTCATTTAACAAATATTTATTGGTACTTAAACCTGCCTGAACTGTTTTAAGTCTTTTATAGCTATCAGGTCATTTACTTCTCAAACCAAACTTATGTGAGGGTTCATCATTTTTCACCCATTACATATGAAGAAACTTAGACATGACATGGCATTGTAGCATGCCCAGCATCATACATCCAGTGAATCAGGGATTGGACCCTAAGAGTTGGTCCTGATGTCCATATTTTTACTTGCCACACTATGATGCCATACAATGGGATTTACTTTTCATTATTCATCTACAATTATTTAAATTTTTGATGAAGGCATAAAATCATTGGTCAGATTAAAGTCTATAATTCATTTTTATCTTCAATTTGACCTACATATTCCATTATCAAGTCTAGTTTCCAACAATGATGTCATCATCCTTACATCATCATCATCATAATTTTTTATAACATCTTAATAATTGTATTTCACTTGCTCACATTTAACCAAGCATTTCCAAAAATTCACTGGATATCTGACTATCAGGCACTGTGGAAATTACTTTGACATATATCATGACCACTTTGGAACTTTTCTAAAATCATAGCAAAAACTTAAGTAGAGAAGCAGTTATACAATTGCTCCAAAAGAACCAACAGTGCAAAGTAATTTATGTTACATGTTGAAATACATTATATGCAATGAGAAAACACAAATTTCACTTTAAGTGCTCTATTTCCTAGGCTTAACATAAAATTATACTATCATTCACTTCAGTAGCAGTTAATAAGAAGAGAAAGTTATTTTCCCCAGTGTGGAACTTTGCCTAATATGGAAAAGCTAACATTGATCAGAAAGCCTCAATGAGATGAATCCACAGTATAAATCAGTTACTAAAGAACTGTTGCTCTGTTTGATTTAATTATGTACTAGTTTCCAGAAAAATTTACATCATTGATAATTACACATGTAGCTTATTTCATTAACAGTGTCAGAATATTAATGATATTAATTAAAAATAAGATTACATGTGAATACATGTTTCAACAGTGTTTGCCAGGCATACTGATGCAGAGGAAAATCAGTGATTATTTAAAGGTTACATTTAATTTATTACTTGCAAATACCTTTATGAAATTAAAGGTTATTTAGTCTCTCTCCACAACCTCAGCTTATTAAGATATTAAGAACTGCCAGTTTTATCAGGCAAGCAAACAGAATTGCAATTGATGGGGGAAATTATTAATAAAAGTCAATGAATTTTAACTTTATATAAACTGTTGGAAAATTACTGACAATTAACTTCAAGTGGAGTGCTCTGCTGAGCATTGTTTATAGAACTGTAACCTTCCAACCAGCTTCTGCATTGCCTTTCTCCTGTTACTGCTATTCAATCCATTCTGTATAGCAGGTTCAACTAACTATGTGATTATTATTAAAGCATCATTTTATTTATGGTACCTCTAATTTTTAATTTATAATTTAACTCTTGCAAACAAATATAGATGACATTATGACAACCACCCCCATATCTACCAACTAGTTTAAGAAAAAATAATTATTGATGAAATGTAAGCCCCTATATATACTTATCCCAAATATCATTTCCCAGGGACTCACTCCTCTAAATTTGGCATATGTTATTCCATGTAGTATTGTATTGAAAGTATGTGTGTGCATTCACAATGAAAATGTAAAATTTATTTGCATGTTTTCGTTTCACGCTTTGTTTTGGAGGTTTATCCATGCCAATCTATAATTCTTTATTTTTTAATTTTTTAATTGGTTTTAATTATGCATTTATGCACTTTGATGTATCATACATAGATGGGATAAAATTTCTCATTTTTCTGAGTGTTCAGATTGCAGAACATATTGGTCATGCAGATATATATATATATATATATATATATATATATATATATACACACACACATACACACACACACATACACACACACACACATACACACACACACATACACACACACACACAGTAATAATATCTGTTTCGTTCTTTTATCTTTCCTATCCCCACATCCCCTCCCCTCCCCTCCCATCATTTCCCTCTAGCTAATCTAATATAAGGCTATTCTTCCCTAGTGCCCCCTGCCTTATTGTGAATTATCATCCACATATTTGAGAAAACATTAGGCCTTTGGTTTTGTGGGATTGGATTATTTCACTTAGCATGATATTCTCCAACTCTAACTATTTACTGGCAAATTCCATAATTTTACTTATCTTTAAAGCTTAGTAATATTCCATTGAATATATATTCCACATTTTCATTATCCATTCATCTATTGAGCAACACCTAGGTTGATTCCATAGTCTAGCTATTATGAATTGAGCTGCTATAAATACTGATGTGGCTACATCACTATAGTATGCCGATTTTAAGTCCTTTGGGACAATCTTTAATTCTTAGTCATTTTAACCAAAAATTTTTCCAATGAAATCCCATGTATAGAAAATTATTTATACATTTTCTTACTGATATTGATAGTTATAGATGGATTAATAGATGAATAAACAGATATAATTACAACAATATGATGACTTGTATTGCACAAGTTGCTAAGCACACAAACATGTGAAATCCTGTAGGAAATTAATGCTGATCTTAAATTATAATATTCAGGTTTCTTACATGTTGCCAGATTGCTTTCTAAAGCACTATACCAACTTATATTTCTATCAGCACTTTATGATAAAGTTTCTATTTTTCCACAACCTTTCCAAAACTTTGAAATGTGGGGCTTAGTATTTTTTCCAATTTTTAACATTTTTCTAATTAGTTATACATGACAACATAATGCATTTCAATTCATTGTGCACAAATGCAACCTTTCCTTTCTCTGGTTGTACATGATGTAGAGTCGTACCACAGGTGCAGTCATAATTGTACCTAAGACATTTTCAGTCATTATTTCTCTAATGTAAACTCATTCCTGCTTCATGTTTTTATATTTTAAAACTCATTGATAGTCTGAGGATTGTGGGATTGAAGAAGGTATTATGGCTTATTAAAATTTATGAACCTGTGCACACACTTGACAAAAGAATTTAAAACCTTTTACAAACTGCTCCTAAATTGCTTATATAGTTTTTGTTTTCTGTACTTGTAGTTCTTAATATGTAGGACTGACGAGCATCGGTATCAGCTGGGAACTTCTTATAAGTTGCAAATTACAAAGCCCTTTATCTACTGAATCAGAACCATGGTTGGGGGGGATATAGTTCACAGTATTTATTTAAATAAGATGATTTTGATGTAATTTCAAGCTTCAGCACCACTGATGTTAATCATGATTGTGCCTGGTTTCTCCTGGTACCTCCTTGTGCTGCCCCATTCCCAGCCCTCATCAGGGCCACTGGAATGCTTCACCCATGCTCTCTCCTAGCATGATAGGCTTTCCTATCCATGTCCCACTAATTTGAAACTTTAACTGGACCCTGAAATCTTTGCACTCCCCCAGAAATAGAGTAAATTTGCTCTAAATCCCAGCCTTCTGAGCTTATACACCCCATATATAATACTTCTATTATATGTTTCTGGGCCTTTTACGTTGTGAAATGCTCTGCCTTTTATGGTCCATGAGAAACACCAGTATTTCACAACAGGTCCTCCCTGGATAGCCCTATTCAGAACAGAAATGCCCATTTTCTCCTTTGTTCCTTGTCCACACCATGATTCTGACAGCATTTACATAGGTTAGCCTCTATTACATTCTAACATGAGACAGTACAGCCATAAACTTGTTTACATGTCTTTTTACATCTGGATTACGACTTCTTGTTTTGGTACCTCATAACCTACTTCACAGCAAATGATCTGAATTGCACATGGTGAATGAATGAATTACTAAATTCTGTTCTCAACAAATGACAGAAAGCAGGGGACAGAGTGGCTGTGATTATTAGTACTTATTGTTACCCAAACATTCAATTCTTACATGACTCCTTTTCCTCAGAATGCAAAATGCCACCTGCCTATAATAAATATTTTAGGGAATCTGAATTATTTATTTATTATGTACTTGGATGTGCAAGGAAGGAAGTTGGTTCCTTTAAAATAATAACATTGTTTGACTTAAATAGCATAAACAGCACTCTCCCATCCTTATTTATAGACCCTGGACTCAGTTCAAGCACACAATGGCACATTAGAGATGTACCTTATGACCTGCAGACAAATATGAGGGTCAAAAGATCAATTAAGTAATCTTAACTCGTGAGTGGTAGGGAAAATATTTCAGCTAAAACATTGATCTTAGTTCTGAAATGTAAGTCAGCTGAGCTAAATAAGCTCATTTATTCACAGAGAATAGCATTATTTCTTGGCTTATACTCTAGCCTTAGGGGGATGTGACTGATGAAAGACAGATCTCCCAGGTGAGAAAAGAAAAAACAAATGAGTATCAAGCACTTACTTTGGCAGGCACCCTACCTGGACCTTCCATACAGGTAGCTCATCTAATGTCCTTCAATCTCTGTTCAACATTTCTTGTGTGAAAAAAAAATCTGATTTTTTTTTTTCAGTACTGGAGATCTGGAGACATACTAGAAAGGATACTGATGACTCAAGGATCAAAGTTCAGGCATCCTCAGCAACTTAGGGAGACTCTAAGCAACTTTGTGAGAAGCTGTCTCAAAACAAAACAAACAAACAAACAAATAAATAAATAAATAAATACATAAATAAATAAAAAAGATGGGGATGTGGCTCACTGGTCAAGTGCCTCTGGGTTAAATTCCCAGTATAAATAAATAAATAAACAAAAAAACAAACAAACAAATAATAGAAGGGATACTAAAACATTGATCTTATCTACAAGTTGCTTATAGGATTTATCCTCTCTAAAAATCTTCCTTCCCTGGGAATTCTACCTTATGGTCATGTTTTTCTATCATATAGCCCTTTTAGAACTTGAAATCTAATGAAGTTTGTGTACAATCCAAACACTTGACACAGTATTTTAGCTGTTCCATGTGTCAAGCCTATTTGTCTTGAATCAGTTGTGAAGTATTTAAAAGTAAAATTTGCACTTTTATTTATTTTACTAAGTTCCTATAAGGCCTACCTCAGGGTTGGGCCTAATTGCCATTCAACAATTTCACTTTGAATTTTATGCAATATAACTTTATTGTGAAAAAAATAGAATTACATTACATTTTCTTTTTATATAATTTAAGATTGAAAGTATATTACTTCTTAGTTATTCAATAAATCTAGGCAGTTGTATATTTACCCAACATGATTGGAAATACATATATATATATATATATATATATATATATATATATATATATATATATATATAAAGCTTTGTAAGTATTTCTTGCCACCATAAATGATAATTTACTTATACAATTGCTTTTATGGTTTTCAGGATTGAAACAAAAATAAAAGTAATATTTTTTTCTCATTAGATTTTTTCCAGAATCTCTAGTACAAAAGACATATGATTTTCTTCAAATTCCATATTATTTATTACCTGCATTACTACTAATTACCATTCATAATTATATTGCTAAGATTATCAACACTGTTATAAACTACTTAGCCAGGTCTGGGATTTTATCTTAGACTATAATAACAATTTCTAATAAAAAATAGTGTCTTATGATTAATATAATGATTCTCATTTTGGATCAACCCTTTTTCTTCTTTATTATTATACCCCTTTATCCAATATATAGGGTAAATTGGTCCTTAACAAATGTTTGATGAGCAGCTCTTTAGCTAGATAGACACCATAATCTCATTTATTTCTGGTACTAATCCCATTTTTGGCTTATTTTACAGATAAACACATTGAGCGTGTAAGAAATTTAGAAGCTGAGAACACAATTGACCAAGTTATTAGTTTCTTGGTCCTGTGGTCCTAAATACCCTATCATACAAGTGCTGTCCTACTATCACCTGTGGTAGCTTAAATAAGAGGTAGATATAATAACAATGACTCAAAAAAAAAATGGTACCTGTAGTGTCCTTTTGAGACCTGAGACTTGATTTGAATCTTCTTGATGTGATGCAGTTTTATTAAGTGCACAGATATGATATTTGGTTTTCCTGTTAATGGTCATGAATATCAGGAGATATACAATGGGAAAGAAATAGAGCAAAAATGTTATTGGAATACAGCATAGCTTTCTAAATTGGTCCCTGAAAATGATTTGTATCAAACAACTGGAACAAAGGGAGATAAATCATTAACTCTGTAGTACATAGGAGAAGCAGTTGTTCGGTTTCCTGTGGCAGGTTTGTTACACCTGCAGGTCTCACAACAGATTGCAGGAATTGTTACACCATGGGTTGCCAGCTTGGGACTGCAAATTTGAATTTTCTCCATTAGAGAAGTGAATTCCCCTGGTGCTTTGCAAACTTTAAAAGCTTCACTTTTCCTTTGCAACAGCATGTTTTTGTGCTTCAAATGTATTCAATGGGCTGCTACAAATCAAAAAGTGAATTTGAAAGTGTTGATCCCAGGGGCAAGGGTTTGTTTGAAACAGTGAGAGCAAAGGTGATTTCTTAGCATTATGCCTTTTTGAAGAGCTTGCAGAGGAGTGCAATACAGCACACTTCAGCAGAAGTAAAGTCAGCATGTTATGTATTTTCTGGGCGATATAATGTATTTCAAGGTGACAAAATGACCATTGAATCAATGGGCTCAAAAAGAGAGGCAATAATGAAAGATGTAAGTCAAGGTAGAAGCAGTGGGAGAGCACAGTTTGGATTTTGAGTGCTTCTTTAAGAGGACTATTGCTAAAAGTTTCTATAGTGCTTGGAATGTGGCACTAAGAGAGAGCAGAACCAGACCCTGGTATTAAATTGAGCCCAAGGAAGGGAAAGCTTTACTATGTAAGTCATCTGATATCTTACTCTTAACACATGCTAGGAACCCCTGCAACCTTCCCCCCGCCCCCCGCCATCATAGAAATTTATCTTGAAAAATCAACACTCTTATTCCTCAATACTCAATAGGAAGACATTATAACAAGAATTTATTCTACTACTAGATCTGTTTTTCTTTAAAAAAATATCTTACTTAAAATATGATTAAATAATAAGGATGATGTCTATCCAGTTAACTTCATGCAATATGTACTCTAACTTATTGTGAGATAATTTTTTCTATTCAAATAACTATTGCTCAAATTCATCTGTTGCTGAAGGGAACCTTAAGCAGGGCACAAACGACTCATTTGATAGGATGCTTTGTTAATGCATTGTCTTGTGTTTGGTTCTCTATAATGGGCTTAGAATGAACCTCTAGACATTAGATCATCCGTTCTGCTTGAGATAGGATGGATTTTTCACTATACCAGACTACAAGGCGTCTATCATAAGTCTCCAGGAAAAGAGATCTACAGTCTCCCTTGGAAACCTGTTCCAGTGCCAGTGCTCCTAATCCCACATCAGTATGTTCTCAAACAGTTATTGCTCACTAATCCATACTCTAGGAATGTTCTGTCAATATTAATAGCAATGATCATGAGCATCCTAAATCCCATCAGATAAAATTTAAGCCCATCTGCAGATGGATGGCTGCTTAACAGCATCCTTTTTATAATAACTCTTTATATGTTTAAGACATTTAATTGTCCTTGACAATGGATATCATATAATGTAATGCACAATTCTGGAAGCAAAGACGATGCTGACTGTATAAGAACAATATAGCCTGTATCAGAGTTGTTTTTCCTCTAATGTTTGTCCTTATGCTTCTACCCATTCATAATCTCTCACTCTATCTACCTGTGGCCAATGACATAAAGTTTAGAGATAGCTAGCTGGGATTAAAGTACAAAGTCTTTTTCTTTGTAAGGTACTTTATTTTAATTAGCATAGTGGTCATCCAAGCTATAAAGCTTTGGGGGCAAAGAGTCTGGACTTTTTATTTCTCACAGATATGGTTAACAATTGGAAGAGGCACTTAGGCAGCAATTGTGGGGAAAAAAAAGAAATAAACCAGGGTTTTTAATGGCTATGTGATATTGTTCTTTTGTACCACATTAGACAGCATTATGACACAGACAGGAATGATAACCTAAGTTTGCACCAAAACTGAAATTTGAATAATCAGAATAAAGTCACCCAATCATCCATGTGCCTTTATCTTTTGATATCTACAGAATTTTTGTTTTTTATCTTGGGGGTCAGTGAAGGGGACTAGAATGTTTCTTGTTAGTGAGATTAGTATTTGGAATTAAACCATATACACTATATATAATATACTATAACGGATAAGGGACCATAATTTCATATCATTTTTGTCATTGAAAAAACTGATATTTTGTATAGTATGCATTTTTCTTAATTATGAATATAAGTGGATCTCTTTAGAAAAGTCCCACCTTTTCTTGCCCTAAGCTTCCTGGGTAGGGAAGTTATTTCTGATAGAAAGTTGTCTTTGCTTCTGAATTTCTATCAGTTAATTTCTATGGGAGTGTTTCCTTCCCCAACCTGTTCTCCTGTCTTGCTGGTTAATAGAAATAAATTTTGCAGTAGTTCATTATGAGTTTTTAAACTAAGTTTAAGCTTTCTATAAATTATATATATATATTTTCCATTCTATGTTATTTTTTTAGCACTTTGGCAAAGGTTAGGGGTATTTTAAAGCTGCTTTTGTGAAAAGCATCATTTCCCCTTCTTGAGATATAAAGTGAAAATAACTTACTCAATTGAATAGACATTAATGTTTATTTTATACCCATTAAGAGTTCCTTATCACACTTATAGCAGAGTAAGTTTCATGAACTACATACCTAGTGTTAAATAAATGCTAGTGTGTCTTCTGTCAAAAACATGTGTAATCACTTAAGGGTCAGACTTCTGATCTTATTAATGCAATCTTATTAAATTAATTATAATCTGAGAGGATAGAGCAATAAAACTCTACAACAGGTAAGCTCAAGAGCCATTAGCATAATTCATATTTCCTAAGATTCCTAACCATGCTCATTTATATTGGGACAGGATGGTATTAACCAGTAGGTTTCATTATACTTCCTTCTTGCTCTATGATTATTCTCAAACAAAAAGATAAAGCTCAAAACAAATAGAATATGGGAATGTCTATCAACAAGGAAACTAATGAATAAAGCACAGTAAAGAAACAACACTGAATATCACACAATAAAATAAAAATATAGCAACAGGAAACCTACAGATGAACCTGCAACTCATGCTACCCAAATACTATGTTCAGTATGATATTATTTTTACTAAGCAGGAAAACAGGAGGGTATATAGTAGGGGAGACACATGTAAATGAATTCTCATTACTAAAATGTTGTTGTATATTCATTATACAGGGATTCTAGGGATCTATTCTACCACTATACCCCCCAGGATATTAAATAGTCATTTAAATGTGTAAGTCTTTTCCTTTCTATCATCTGAAATGAATTCTGTTTATATATATATATATATATATACACACTAATGAAAGAAAGAATATGAGTAGAAAAAGATACAGAATGATTCTTCAATAAGTCATTCAAAGCAATTTTTTATTAGAGAACTGATTTTGTAATAGACTTAATGTAATTAGAGTTACTACATAAGAGTGAACACCAGAATAGTGCTAATTATAGTGACCAGAGGATCATTATAAGTGGGTTCTCTGAGGTTCAGGAAGTTCTCTTGATTTATCTGGAGCACTGTTTTAGCAACTCAGAGTTTCAAGGGGATAATGCATGTAAGACATTATGAATGCTACATCAGTCAGCTGGCCAGCACTGCATTGTAACAACCACTGGAAAAAAAATCAGTGACTTAAAAAGAAACAATTAGTCATTTATTTTCAAGCTCACAGTTCTACTGGGAAAACTGCTTCAGCTATAGGTCTCTGGGTTAGCTACATGAATTTACTGATCCATGTAAACTTTTTTCCAGGGGAATTGGGAAGGGAAGGGCCCAAGTTGAAGATGGAGAGTTATCTGACGGGTTTCTGTTTGTTGGTTGGTTGGTTGGTTTTATTTTGGCAACAGCAAAGGTATAAAAGGGCAACCAAAACTGTGCAGGATATTTTGTATTACATCTGCTAATATTAGCAGAAGTGAATCACATGGCCAAGTACAAAGTCAAAAAGAGGGAAGGTGAACTTGAATGTGGATTTAGGTAACACTACTATAGAAAAGTTAAAAATAAGCAACAATAATTTAATCAACCACACAAATTTACCAAGGAGTTAAATACCTTTTATATTATGTTAGGTGTTTCCTCAGACTCATTGTTCACCTGGGATGTGTTCTCTGCCCCCAAATTCTAAGGACTCTTTTACATGCACTGGGTTTTTCTGCTTGTCTGCTGATCAACTTCCAGGTGGTTCTGGCCAAAGTACCCCAATAGGAGACTGGAGGGCAGGGGAAATAAAGTTGGGGATAAGTCTTCCCTGCACGGATAATCACATTCCTGGGCAGTAGCTGCACCTTTTGATTGTAGTTCTCATCAACTGGCTGAGATTTCATTGCTGTGTTACCTCTGGAGATGACAGTGGCTTCCCACTGTTGTCACTAAGTGTCTCTTTATTCTGGTTGATGTTCTTCATTCTAACAATCCACACTCATATACATGGTACTCTTACCAAAGTCTTGCTCTCTACCATCTCAAGTGAATTTTGCTTTCTTCCATGACTCTTACTCATACATATATATAGCTAATTTCAATATGTATAGAATAGATATGTTCTTAGTGTCCTTATTATTTGCAAATTCTATCTCAAAATGATTTGCTAAATTTTTCTAAAGACTAAGAGTCATATATGTTTGTTTTCTATTAATGCCATATTATGTCCTCTTTTATAACTTCTAGGGTATAAGATAGGTGGTGGCTATTTGACTAATACTCAGGTTCTATACCAATTCTTCAACTAATACATGACATGCTTTTTTAAATGAAGGAGGAAAGTTTTCTACTTCAGCTATTTTTCATTCTGTGCATTTATTCTGCATTCACTTTCCTACATTCTCAATTGTCTTTTACTAGGAAGCTAGCCACTGACTTTTTTTAAAAAACACTGAATTTGATCACCTGCCCTTATCTTTAAAAATTCAAAATCTCTCATTTACCAAGTTAATCGCCATGTTTCACAACATTTCTAATTACAGCTGATGACAACTTCAATTTACCATATGACTATTGACATTACAGGATTACTTAGTGTCTTCTCTGTCTGCATTGTGTGAGTTGGTATAGACTTTACTCATAACTGAGATGTACAGCATAAGGCCCAATCCCAGGTCAGAGTGACCATGCCAGATTCATCTTTCATAGATCTTATTGTATTTTTAATTATCCATTATTACATGGCATCCTTGGATCTCTTTTCTTGCCGTGTTTCTGTTTGAAGGAAAAGTTTCCTAAAGGTACACTTCTAAAATTTTTTTTCTTATTTCCTATTTTAAACATCCATCTTTGCCACTTTTATGATTAAAAAGTAAAGGTTAGCTAGGTATATTCACCAAGGTTGAATGATAATCCTGGATATGTTGAAGGAAGCATGATGAAGAAGGAAAACAAATTTTTAAAGAGGTAATTAAATCAAGGCACAAGTTATATGGGAAAGAAGATTAAAAAGTTACCAACACACGAAGCCATTCAGATTTTGAAACAGAACACTCATTTCAGAACAAAAGTGTACCCTATGCAAACATGTCCATTATCAGAGGTCAGGGACATATGACTCAATGGGATTCGCATGACTTGAAAATGGTCTGCAGTAAGCTACGGTAAGGAATAATTTCAAAGCCTTAGAAATAAAACAGCCCAATTTATGTAATAATGAAAATTGAGAAACATATATTAGCATTAAACATATTTGGGAAGGTAGGGAGAAATGAAAAGAGTAGTAGCACAAACTCTAATTACAAGGTGATCTTTATTTTCCTTGAAAGATTAAAAGTAAGTTGGAAAAGACTGTTCAATATTTAAACTTATAAGGCTCAATTTGACTACTATTGCACACATTCTATTCTGTATACAATATAATTAAGATCCAATATGTAATAAAAATGTTGCTTTCTTAGCTGGGCACAGTGGCACATGCCTGTAATCCCAGTGGCTCAGGAGACTAAGGCAACAGGATCTGGAGTTCAAAGCCAGCCTCAGCAACAGTGAAGCACTAAGAAACTCAGTGAGACTCTGTCTCTAAATAAAATATAAAACAATGCTCAAGTGCCCTGGAGTTTAATCCCCAGTACCCCCCCCCCAACAAAAAAAATGTTGTTTTATTTGAAATGGTTGCCAACATGTATTGTAGTACAAGTAATACTACAGACACCACAAAATAATCCAACAAAGCCACATTATTAATGTCCTGAACCACGCTTATTAAAGAAATCCCTCAGGAGAACTGCGTTCACAGTCACTGAAGAATAAATACTCCCTCATCTTTCATTCGGTGGTAGCAGAAGTTTACCCTCAGATATGTGTTTCTTTTTTCTAATTTGTTCTTTTTAGTTATACATGACAGTAGAATGTATTTGGGCAGAATATACATACATAGAGTATAACTTATTCTATTTAGGATCTCATTCTTGTGGTTGTACATGATGTGGAGTTACCCTGGTCATGTATCCAAATACAAAGATAGGAAAGTTATGACTGATTAATTCTACTATCTTTCTTATTCTGCTCCCCACTCCCTCTCTCCATTTCCCTTTTTCTAATCCAGTGGTTCTATTATTCCCCTCCCCAACCTCCCTTGTTTTGGGTTAGCATCCACAAATCAGAAAGGACATTCAGCCATTTTTTTTTAACTTAGCATGATATTCTCCAGTTCTATCCATTTACCAGCAAATGCCATAATTTCAACTTTCTTTACGGCTAAGTAATATTCCACTGTGTGTGTGTGTGTGTGTGTGTGTGTGTGTGTGTTTGTGTGTGTTTTAACATCACATTTTCTTAATTAATTCATTTGTTGAAGGACACCTAATTTGTTTCCATAGTTTGGCTATTGTGAGTTGAACTGCTATAAACATGATTGTTGCTTTGTCACTGTAGTATGCTGTTTTTAAATACTTTGGGAATAGACCTAGGAGAGGGCCAACTGGGTCAAATGGTGGTTCCATTCCAAGAGTTGGTTTGTCTGGTTCTTCCAGAGGATGTCGGAGAATCCTTTCCTTGCATTTTCCAGCTTCTAAAAGATCCCCATATCCCTTGGCTTGTGGCATCATGGTTGATCTGTGTTTCTGTGAGATTTCTTTCTCACATGTATCAACCACAATATGATTAATATCCTCTCTATACTCCACCACAATTTTCTTTACACATGCCACTATTCAAGCATGTATGGTGAATATTATTAAATGTGTTTCTTCTGGAAAGAACTCTAAATTATCAAAGATGATGCTTAATTCCCTTCTGAAAAAGCTTAGCACAATATCTAAGATGTAGTAGCTGCTCCATAGATGTTTATTGGTTATATTAATTAAAGAACTAAAATTATGTTTATGTACCAGAAATAAAAATATAGCTTTCTATAAAGGAAAGATAAATGGCATGATGTTTCAAATTTTTAAAACTTGTCAAATGTTACACACAGATTTTGATGCTTCTTGATGAATAAAATTTCTCCACAATCAAATGTATTTAAAATTAAATAAGTTGGCATCATATTGCTGATGCCCACATTCATCTCACTTATAATTTTGATCTTAACCAAGAAAAATAGCATTTTAACATTCTTGTATTTCATTTTTAACCAAGATAGGAAAATTTTTTTAGATCAGACATAAAGTTAATTACATTTATTCACCAGTGAAATATGATATGTTTCTGTGCAGTAGAGATTTAGACATTAATCTTTGATTGTTTTAGTCTAGGATTTTTTCTAAAAAAACACATAAAGAAGATTAATTTATATGCACATCATTGGTCATTTGTCTTAAAAATGTAACCTTTAATAGTATTTGAAAGAATAAAAAAATATCTGTAAGTGATAGGATATCCTGAAAATTAAAGAAATACATATAAATGGTTCTAGCAATCATTCTAGAACAATCCACCAAATGCAATACTTTCTTATTTTATAGTTGAGTAGTAGCATTTTCCTTTAGTTTAGAGAATGTCCCCTTGGATCATTCATGTAAGGAAAACTAAGTTCCAAGTTGCATCCTTCTTGACATTTATTGTGAATTCTCAGCTCAGTTATAGAATGTGGGAGTTAGTGAAAGAAAAGAGCTTTGTCAAACTCTACTGCACTTTTATGAAGTCAGGACAAAGTAGAAATTTACCTCCATCTTTTTGATATTTTTCATATATTCATGTCAAAATGTCATACCTGCCAAACCAAGGAAACCTTGTCATTTCCTTGGCAATTCATTCAATTTGAAATTGAAGGAAAAAGCTTGACATAATTTTTCTTTTTCATTTCTGAAGTTCTCCTGGGGACAATTTTACCTAATCAAAATTAATCTTTATATTAGTCGGTCTCAGCAAGATTGATTGCCAATATGAAACAGATAGAAAACATCAAGACTCCTTTTTTTTGTCTGAATTAATCTTAATATGGTGCCACAATATGCAGCTGCCAAGAAAAATATTTTTTTCAAATGAAAATACTTAAAATTTATACTACCATCTTGGTCAATTAAAATAATCTTTTTTTTATTGGAGTACTATTTTTTCCCATCTGAAAATACAGAGACTACCTGTATTGTATAAACTCAGAAATACTTCCTACACCTCTTATTTAGAATGCCAAGAATTTCCTGAACCACAACATTAAAAAAAAAGAACTAAAACAGCAAACTCATAAGCATCACAAAGCTGGCACATAGTTGATTTTCCACTTCAAACAAGGTTTCATTTTCTTTCATTAAGCAAATCATCATCCATTGCCTACTCTGTCTTTAGCCCTGTGCTTTATTTCAGAATTCAGAAAGTAGTAGATTCTTACTTTGTAGAACATGATATACTACTTACAGTGATACCAAGTACAGTCTCCAAGTGAACCTGAATTTTTTTCCATGGACCCATAGTGACCTACCCATAATTATCTTGAAAATGTGAATACTAAAAATCAGTTTAATTGGTGAAATATATCTTGGGGAAGTAAATATTTACTTGCAAGGGATAACGAGAAAAAAAGCAAATATAAGAACAGTTGAAGAAAAAGGTAAAGCTATGATTAGCACTAAATGTGGAAAGTATTATTTCTCCTTTTAAAATCCCCAGGAGTCTAACAATTCTCAAACAGCTAAAGGCATCCAGGTAATAGCATATTCACACTTAAATTAGCTCTCTCAGCATTCCCTCAAGTTGTGTGAGAGCAAATTGGAATATAAATAGAACCAGAAACAGAGAAAAAGGATAAGAAGTACAGTTTATACCAGAGGAACTTATATTGGAAGAATACTGATAGAAATATTAGAAAGTTTGCATTCTTGCTTAAATAATGGAACAGAGGGTCAAATATTAATTCATGACAAATAATTTTCATTCTGTGCAATTCATCAGGCACTATATTAGCCCCTGGACTTGTGACCATGAACAGAAATCAATACATCACTTTCTCATTCACCTCAGTGTTAGGAGAAGCTCGATCTTTGGTGGGAAAACAGTAAAAAAGAGAGATTTTAATTCACATGAATATATTCACCTTCCCATTAGCTGAGATCTGAAGAATAATTAAGAATGAACAGGAGAGGGGTGGATTAGGGGAAAGGGTAGTTACACCATGCAGAAAAGGAAGCTCATACACAGGTTCTGTGAATAAATGGACTATGTAACTTTAAAAAAGCTAAAGTAGACATGAGCACAAAAAGTGGGTTAGAGAGTGATGTAGGATATAGCTCTCTGGCATCACTACCCAGGGGCTCCTAAGCCTTCAAAGGAAGGGCTGTTCTATGTCCAAGAACAAAATTAAACTCATTCCTATGTTTAATGAGGGGATAGAAAACATGACCACATTTGCAATTTGAAAAGATCACTCAGACTCTAATAACAGAGCTCAGAATGATTTTAGGGCACTCCATTAAGCAGCTAATTCAGTAATATGGGAAAGAGACAGTATAGCATAAAAACAACCATAAAGAAAAAAGAAAAGTGCAGATATTCAAGGAATAATCACACAAGGGAAACTGGTAAGGCTTAGTGAGAAATAGGACAAGGTACATGAGCCACAGAGAAGAGTGTGAACAAATATACACATCAGTGTCATTGGCTAACACATGAGACAATGAGAAAACAATAAGTCTGTGAACTCAGGGTTGGACTTGATTTTTTCTTTGCAGTGCATTTGAGATATTCAAATAGAGATATCAAGTAGGCACCTGGATCAAAACAATACTTGCACCTAATAATATAAAAGAGTTTATCGTGAAAAGCCATTATTTCCAATTTTTTGTTTGTTTGTTTGTTTTCCTTTTCCTAAGTAACCTCTTCTAAACATTTCAGGATTTTTTTTATTAATTCTGTTACTTAATATGTAATTTCAGATAATTAACTAATATTTCTTTTTCTTGATTTATCTCTTTTAGTTAATATCTAACTGCTATCAGAATTAATATGAAAGACAACACCTCTCATCTCAGTGCTGATGTTTATATTTTTACTTTCACAAACTCTTACTAAATACATATTGGTGATTAAGGAGGAAAACTTTCATGGTTTAGTTATTTGTATTTATAACTCTGATGAAATTATTTGCTAAATTTAAGCTGTTACAATTAATTCTATGTTATTTGTCTAGTTTTCCTAAGTTACTCTTCTTACTGCCTTCTACAGTTCTCATATGAAAATAATGATTTTAGACAATCTAGAAAGATGGTGGAAGACAGGAGTTTACTTTCCAAGCTGCGCCAATGGTGTGAGATCAGGAAAGCTGATAAACAGCTTCTCTTTGAGGTGGGTGAAAAGAGAAACCTTACTAGGATTTAATAACAGACTCTCAGAACAGCCTAGGGCCTCAAAAGTATGGATAGAATAAAATTACAAAATTTAAAAAGGAAGAAAAAACTCACCATTGGTGCTGGCGGCCTCTGATGCAGATCCACAGCAGGTAAATCAAAGAGGAGGACTGAGAAAACCCGCATGTAAGGGGGCACCGTGGAGTATCTTAAAACAGAGACATCGGTGATGGAAGACATTGTTGAACAAATCCAGTGGGTAAGCTGCACTATGTTCTCCTGTTGAAAAGCACTGCATGTCTCCAAAGAGCCTACACAGAGCCAAGATAGCCATCTGCCATTACCTCCTGCAGAGCTACAATGGCCATCAGGTGTAGGTATTGTAATTCCAGCTGGGTCTGATAACTTAACCAGTCACCCACCACATGGCCTAGGGGGCGACTAGAAAACCAGGTGAAATTCAGGCATGCAGACTGTTGTACCCAGGAAAATTTGAAAGAAAAATGTTTATATTTTGAAACTAGAAGGGTTTACAGTTTGAGAGTTTGAAACACTCAGACACAAAATATTCCTGGTATCTCCCACCCTTTTAGTCTAGCAGTTCACAGGACTAGCTGGGAAGGATCAGGAACTTGATGGGAGGGTGGGGGGAGTAAGGCAGTGAGTGAATGTGTGCTTCAGGACTGAGCCCAAGAAGTCTAGAAATACAGGAGCCAAAGGTGGTGGAGGGGGGAATGACTGGCTCCTGGCCGCATGAGCAGAACCCAGGAGAGACTCCAGGGGTACAGACTCCCCGCATGGATTGGAAGCATCCAGGCTCTGAGGTGTGCTGATCTGTGAAGTAAAAAATGATGTAAGTAGTGAAATCAGAGAGAAAAATCCAAGAAGTGAAAGATCAGTTCAATAAGAAGATAGAAATCCTGAGGAAAAAACAATTGGAAATTCTCAAAATTAAGGAATCAGTAAATCAAATTCAAACTCAATGGTCCAGCAGACTAGACTACTTAGAGGATACAATTTCAGGCAACAAAGACAAAACATATAATCATGAAAATAAAGTTGACCATGGAGAAAAGATGTTAAGAGACCATGAACAGAACTTTCAAGAAATATATGGGATAACATGAAAACACCAAAGGTAAGATTTGTTAGGATAGATGAAAGTTCAGAAATACAAACCAAAGAAATGCACAAATTTTTCAATGAAATAATATCAGAAAATTTCCCAAATCTTAATATTTAAATGGAAAATCAAATAGAGGAGACTTACAAGACTCCAAATATACAAAATTACAACAAACCTACACCAAGGCATATTATTGTGAAAATGCCCAACATGCAGAATAAAGATAAAATTGTAAAGGATGCTAGAGAAAAATTACCAGACACATTTAAAAGGAAACAAATCCAGCTCTGAGCTAATATTTCAACCCAGACCCTAAAAACTAGGAGGTCTTAGAATAATATGTACCAAGCTCTGAAAGAAAATGGATGCCAACTATGAATACCGTAGCTGGAAAAATTAAGCTTCCGATTTGATGATGAAATAAAAACCTTCCACAATAAACAAAAGTTAATGGAACTCATAACTAGAAGCATGCACTATAAAACATACTTAATAAATATTTCTTGAAGAAAAAATTGAAAACCAGCAAAAGTGGGAACTACACTAGAAGAATAGCCAATCAAAAAAGAAACTAATTCAAATTAAAAAGCAGAAATAAATCCAAATAAAAGGTAATCAAAAATTCTCAATAATAACACGGAATGTAAGTGGCCTAAACTCATCAAGGAAAAGACATAGACTGGAGGATTGGATTAAAGAACAAGACCCAACAATATGTTGTCTCCAAGAAACTCACCTGATAGGCAAAAATATCTACAGACTGAAGGTAAAAGGACAGGAAAAAAAATATCATTCACATGGATCATATAAACAAGCAGGGATTTCTATCCTCATATCAGATTAATTGGACTTTAAGCCAAAGTTAATCAGAAGTGACAAAGAAGACCATTACATACTGTTTAAGGGAACTTTACATCAACAAGACATAACAGTCATAAATATTTAGGTCCCTAAAAATGGAGCATCTATGTACATCAGACAAACACTTTTCAATTTTGAGAATCAAACAGACCACAACACAATAACAGTGGGTGAGTTTAATGTGTCTCTCTTATCACTGTATAGATCATGCAAACAAAAATTTAAAAAGTAGGAATAGAACAAAAAATACAATTAAAAGTTTATACTTAATGGAAATATGTAGAATAATTTATCAATAACTGAATATACTTTCTTCTCAGCAGCACATGGATCATTTTCTAAAATAGACCACATTAAGTAGGAACTCCCAATTATTGGTGATTTAAACCAACAAAAATTTGTTTCTCCCTCTCTCACATTCATTGCTATTTGGTTGGGGCTGTCTTCCCATTGTTCTGCCCCTTAGATCCAGGTTGATGGAGGAGACACCATCTGGAATGCTGGTTGTCCCCATAGCGGAGGGAAAGAGACTGGGGCACTTCACATACAGCTCTTCAGGCTTTCAAATGGAAGTGTCACACATCATTTCTACTTATCTGCTACTAACCAAAGCAAAATACAAGTCCCACCTAACACAAAGGGAATTGGAAAGTGCAATTCTAACATCAAACATGAAAGAGAACTGGAATCATTTGGTGGTCCTCATTACAAAAAATGATGTCAGTTTGATCTTTATTACTTCCGTTTTGTAGATTAAAAACTTGATATTTGAGAAATCTGGTAACTTTTTCAGTATCACAGGACATTCATGAAGCAATGAACTGTGTTGCAAGACAGATTTTACAGTGTATCTTACAGTAAATTTACATGGATAAAACTCAGTTGTCAAGGGAAAGTACAATGAAATTATTTTCACATGTGTTTTATTGTCTTCATTTCAAAAGGATTTTTTTTCAGGAACCAGATAGTTTAACCTTGTATTGATATATCTCAAATAGTCTACCATCACATCTATAGGTCCTACTTATTGAATTGATTCAGTCTTTTTAAAGAAATGTAAGAATGTCCAGTGGAATAGGCTTTAAATTTGATATGTTTTTAGTAGAGTTCTAAAAAAACTATAAAACATGATATTGTTTGTCAAATATGACAGCTACTTTTATAAATCTACATAAACATATTTACATATACTATCTTTTAATGTGTATTTATATATAAAATTGTTGAGTTCTATTTTAGCATTATGATTTTATGAAAGCAATTATTTTCAATTATTTTAGCATATAAGATAGCAATAAAACAAATAGAATTTGATGAAATTGAACATGAATTATACTACCTACAGGTTAAATACAAATAACAGGAAATATCATAAATTATTCATCAAATTTTTATATCCTCTGATTATTTATGTGTTCAATCTATTATCATTTTGCCAGACGAGAAATCATTATAATAAAAAAAACACATATCCAGGCATTCAGAATAAATAATAATCTAACCAAATATGGGTTAAATTTTAAAAATGTTAAATGCTTTGCCATTTTATTGTGAATGCAAAAAGAGAGAGAGAAAACATGTACATAGAATGAAAATAATATAAATAAGAATGAACATAAGAAAAATTAAAAACTTGTTTTAAAGAAGCTAAAATCTACACAGGGAGATACAATTAACTTGCATGAATGAACTAGATAATACTAAACTGATAAATGTGTGGAAGGAATTTCAAAAGTCAAGAAGAGGAGTTCAGAGACTGAGGGGAGATGGATTGTGACAACCGTTTTTCTGTCTTGAGTCATAGTTGCCTGTATCATTTAGGACAAGTGGTTAAATCAGCACAGACTCTAAGTACAAAGAGTTTTATTACCTTCCTTTTGGTAGAAATAGAAACTCTTTAC